>NC_133181.1:60820000-60832500 GCF_049306965.1 Danio rerio | reverse complement strand
TATTATTATTATTATTATTATAGTTTGACTTTTATTAGGCAGGTAATATGTTTAATTATCCTTTTATATTTCAAGTTTAATGATCAAACACTGATTTGATTTAGTTTCAGTGCATTTTTGTAGTTGAATTTAAAAATATAGATCATATAATTAATTATTTATTATTTTATTTCTGCTTTTTATTGAAATATTTTTGCACTATAACAAAAATAGCTTATTTCAAATGCTACCTTACCCTCTTTATACATATTCCTGACTTTATGTAGAGTTATTTTAGTATATTTGTGTGTATTTTCATATTTATTTAGTAATATTAAATGTATTTTATTTTATATTTATACATTTTATATATGTGTTACTATATGATTATGTCTATTATATATCTCTAAAATTTAGCATGTGTTTATTATTTATTTTGTTTAAGATTTTGTACAGTTTGTAAAATAATGATATACTTTTATTTAGTAGTATTGTGTATATTTTATTTATTATAATATTTTGCATATTTTAAAAATTTATTTGTATTATTCTTCATTTTGTACAATTATTTTATTTTTTAAATGTTTGTAAAATACTTTGCAAATTGCTGCCTTATACATGAGATACATGACCTCTCTGTTTACATATTTCCAAATATGTACATAGTAAGTGTTATTGTTGTGTTATACATATATTTAGTCATTCATTCATTTATTTTGTTTTTGGCTTAGTGCCTTTATAAATCTGGGATCAACACAGCGGAATGAACCACCTATAATATATTTTTATATTATATGTATATTAGATTTTTTCTGAGATTATACGTTTTTATTATTTATTTGTATTATTATATATTTAGTTTAATGTTGTCATTTTATTATATTTTTAGTAGCATTATGTATACTATACTATTTATACATTTATAATGTATTGTAATATTTTGCATATTTTTAAACTTTATTTGTATTATCATTTATTTAGTAAAATTGCATTTTCATTTAAAATAATTATTATGTATTATTTTGAAAACAAATTTATTTTGTAAATCGCTGCTTTATTATAAGTGAGATAAATGACACCTATTTGAGATTTTCAATGTTTTATATATTATTATATTATATTGATATCAGATTTTTTTTCTGATGTTATTAGCTGTTATTATTTATGCGTATTATAAAATATTTGGTTTAAGATTTTGTCTAATTTTTTAAAAATATATATTTTTTATTTAGTAGCATTATGTATACTTTACTATATACACATATACAGAATATTATATTGCAATATTTAGCATATTTTTAAACTTTATTTGCAGTAATATTTTTTTTTGAGAAATATGTCGATTTATTCATCTACGAAAAACATTTGTAAATTACTGCCTTATCATAACCTCTATTACATGACCTCGAAATATTTCTAAATATGTACATATTTAGTGTTATTTTTGTATTATGTCGATATCTTAATATTATATTAATATTTTTAATAAGTCTTTATTTTTATATTTTCAAATTTATATTATATATATTATATATTATATATATATATTATATATATATATATATATATATATATATATATATATATATATATATATATAATATATTATTATATATTATATATATATTCTATATGTATATATTATATATATATATATATATATATATATATATATATATATATATATATATATATATATATATATATATATATATATATATATATATATATTCTGACATTATTAGTTATTTTCTGTTTATTTAACTTGAAAATTTAAATATTTTTGTTATTTCAGTTTTAATAATTTCAGGTCTTAAACATGTTTTAAGCTTAATTGTAAATTCAAAGTGCTGTGATTCACTGCTTATTTGACACTGAATTATTTCTGCCACAAAGCAAGCGAGTACAGTTTGCAGAAACTTACAACGACATCTGAACCACTCATTTTTATCCACACGTTTTTTTATATCGTTATTTAAAGCTCAGCTTCCAGTCAAGCAAGTGATTTAAACACAATCATTCTGGTATCAGCTCGCTCAAGACCTTCAGAAATGTCCCCTCAAGTCACCCACGGGTTACTGTAAAGTTTGCAGTAAAGGGCACATCGATTACGGACACGTGCGGTGGTTAACAGGAAGACTGGAGGTGCAGAAAACCCCTGTTGAGTGTCTAAGTTTAGCGGCGGCCATGAGAGAGAAACAAATCAGAGAGAAATAGAGAGAAATAGATGACAACATCCCCCGATTCCTTCAATCTGTCAGAGCGATTAGCGGCGCAGTTTTTCAGCTTGTCACGTCTGATGAGGGACATTCTCACCGCGGTAAACACTGCGCTCGCATTTACTTGACAGCATATTGTTAGTCATACAGCACTTTCTGATTTACAGTGATATGCAGATTCACAACACATTCATACACAATCTCATCACGTGTGGGTTTGTATGAGTGCCAGGAATTATTCCGCATCAAACTGCATTATAAATCATTCAGTGTTTAAAAAAAAAAGATCAATATGATGTCTCTCTATGGTCAATATAAATATCTGAGTTCTGTTATTTATTGTTATTTTAATGTATAATGATTCGACATCATTAAAACGATCAAAGCTAGATGTGGATAGCTGTTCCCTTCATGGTCTATATTGTGATGTCTGTTAAAGTTCAAATTGATTTTTGTTCATTTTTTGGTATTTCAATACTTAATAAAGTTTAATATCTTTTAATGCACTTTGTAAAATTATCATTATCATGATATGAGTATATGCAAAATACTCTACTGTATAAAGTGATTAGTTTGTTTCACTGCCGAAAAGAGAGTAAACTCTTTGGTTTTAAATCGATTGGTCGACTTTACTTAAGAAAAGTGAGTAAACCCATTGCTTTTAAATTAATTAGTCGACTTTACTTAAGAAAAGTGAGTAAACCCATTGCTTTTAAAGCGATTAGTCGACTTTACTTAAGAAAAGTGAGTAAACCCATTGCTTTTAAATTAATTAGTCGACTTTACTTAAGAAAAGTGAGTAAACCCATTGCTTTTAAATTAATTAGTCGACTTTACTTAAGAAAAGTGAGTAAACCCATTGCTTTTAAATTAATTAGTCGACTTTACTTAAGAAAAGTGAGTAAACCCATTGCTTTTAAATTAATTAGTCGACTTTACTTAAGAAAAGTGAGTAAACCCATTGCTTTTAATTTAATTAGTCGACTTTACTTAAGAAAAGTGAGTAAACCCATTGCTTTTAAATTAATTAGTCGACTTTACTTAAGAAAAGTGAGTAAACCCATTGATTTTAAAGCGATTAGTCGACTTTACTTAAGAAAAGTGAGTAAACCCATTGATTTTAAAGCGATTAGTCGACTTTACTTAAGAAAAGTGAGTAAACCCATTGCTTTTAAAGCCATTAGTCAACTTTACTTAAGAAAAGTGAGTAAACCCATTGATTTTAAATTAATTAGTCGACTTTACTTAAGAAAAGTGAGTAAACCCATTGCTTTTAAATCGATTAGTCGACTTTACTTAAGAAAAGTGAGTAAACCCATTGCTTTTAAAGCGATTAGTCGACTTTACTTAAGAAAAGTGAGTAAACCCATTGCTTTTAAAGCCATTAGTCAACTTTACTTAAGAAAAGTGAGTAAACCCATTGATTTTAAATTAATTAGTCGACTTTACTTAAGAAAAGTGAGTAAACCCATTGCTTTTAAAGCGATTAGTCAACTTTACTTAAGAAAAGTGAGTAAACCCATTGCTTTTAATGTGATTAGTCGACTTTACTTAAGAAAAGTGAGTAAACCCATTGATTTTAAATTAATTAGTCGACTTTACTTAAGAAAAGTGAGTAAACCCATTGCTTTTAAATCGATTAGTCGACTTTACTTAAGAAAAGTGAGTAAACCCATTGCTTTTAAAGCGATTAGTCGACTTCACTCAAGAAAAGTGAGTAAACCCATTGCTTTTAAAGCGATTAGTCGACTTTACTTAAGAAAAGTGAGTAAACCCATTGCTTTAAAAGCGATTAGTCGACTTTACTTAAGAAAAGTGAGTAAACCCATTGCTTTTAAAGCGATTAGTCGACTTTACTTAAGAAAAGTGAGTAAACCCATTGCTTTTAAATCGATTAGTCGACTTTACTTAAGAAAAGTGAGTAAACCCATTGCTTTTAAAGCGATTAGTCGACTTTACTTAAGAAAAGTGAGTAAACCCATTGCTTTAAAAGCGATTAGTCGACTTTACTTAAGAAAAGTGAGTAAACCCATTGCTTTTAAATCGATTAGTCGACTTTACTTAAGAAAAGTGAGTAAACCCATTGCTTTTAAAGCGATTAGTCGACTTTACTTAAGAAAAGTGAGTAAACCCATTGCTTTAAAAGCGATTAGTCGACTTTACTTAAGAAAAGTGAGTAAACCCATTGCTTTTAAAGCGATTAGTCGACTTTACTTAAGAAAAGTGAGTAAACCCATTGCTTTTAAAGCGATTAGTCGACTTCACTCAAGAAAAGTGAGTAAACCCATTGCTTTTAAAGCGATTAGTCGACTTCACTCAAGAAAAGTGAGTAAACCCATTGCTTTTAAAGCGATTAGTCGACTTCACTCAAGAAAAGTGAGTAAACCCATTGATTTTAAAGCGATTAGTCGACTTTGCTTAAGAAAAGTGTGTAAACTCATTGATTTTAAAGAGATTAGTTTGGACTTTAAATATTGTTATATTATGTAAAATGTTTTTTTTTCTCCTCATAATATTAAAGATACTAATAGACTTTTTTTATTGCAACTCAGCATATTTTCCTCCACATTCAATGATGGTACTACCATAGTATTGTGTGTGTGTGTGTGTGTGTGTGTGTGTGTGTGTGTGTGTGTGTGTGTGTGTGTGTGTGTGTGTGTGTGTGTGTGTGTGTGTGTGTGTGTGTGTGTGTGTGTCATGGTATTTTGTTAATAAGCCTGAGGATATATTTCATCATCAGCTTGTAATATTTCTCTCGGGTCATTTGATAGGCAGAAGTGCTCACTGCAAGTATGCTGCACTAGTTTCATGTCTTTGTGTGTGTATGGGAGAGAGACTGAGAGAGCGAGAGTGTGTGTACTTTGTCTGTGTGTGTTTGGCACACTCTCTGTGGTGTGAATCATTAGATGTTGGATTGCTCTGATTCCCAAACCCAGACTGCCAAAACTCCTGCCGGGAGCGTTTCCTCAAACAAGCCTCACACACAGAGCGGGACAGAGGAGATCACACACACATACATACACACACACACACACACACAGATACACGCAGAGGGAAGAGGCCAGAATGACTGACTGAAATCAGTTCATATGTCATTTTCCCTGCTGAGCTCAATATGTTATTAGTGGCATCATCAGTCAATCATCACTAGTACTGCTGCTGATACTGATGTGATCAAACCCCTACAATGCAGTATTACAATGTACACCTGCAGGATGATGAAGCAGGTGAACAAATCCCATAGATGCACATTGAACACCCTAGCAACCACTCAAAGCACATATGCATATCATAACAGTTGTCAACACCTGTATAAATGTAACAATGCCTTAGTAACAACATGGCAACCTTGGCAACTACATCAGCAACAGCATAGTAATGTGATAAAAACACTCAACATTTTTTAATCCATTCAGCCAATCTCTGGGTCTGACATGAGCATGTTTAGCTTAGCTTAGCATAGATAAAGGAATTGGATTAGACCGTTAGCATCTCACTCAAAAATGACAAGAGTTTTGATAATTGAATGTATTTAAAGCTTGACTCTTCATCAGCTGCATAAGGTGCAGTGGTATTATGCAGCACCTGAAAATAGCCCTCAGCTATGTAGCTAAACTTGACAGAAGTTAGACAATTATGCGTAATGTTGTTGTGTCTGCTTTAGCCATGGTACAGCAGCAAAATATATTGATGATCATGCAGGAATGAGAGTTTAGTTCCAAGTCGATCTTAACACACGATGTAACTACATAAGAACTTAAACAGGAAAATTATCAAAACTCTTTTTCAAATTTTCAACGAGATGCTAACGGTCTAATCCGATTCAGTTATCTATGCTAAGCTAAAAGTGTTCCCGCCATACACGAAGATCTGCTCAATAGAGGTAAATATGGGCAAACTAAATGGTTAAATATGGAAATTATTAAAACTCTTTTTGAAAATTTTCAATAAGATGCTAACAGTCTAATCTGTGCTAATTTATGCTAAGCTAAGCTAAAAGTGTTTCCGCCATACCTGGAAATCTGCTTAGGGGATGTAAATATGGTCAAATTAAACAGTTAAATAGGAACATGATCAAGACTCTTTTGTTACATTTTTGTATGAGATGCTAATGGTCTAATTCAATTCAATTGTCTGTGCTAAGCTAAGCTAAAAGTGTTCCTGATAGACTCGGAGATCTGCTCAATTGATGTACCCTGCTGAAAAATCCAGCTTAAACCAGCCTAGGCTTTTTAGCTGGTTGATCAGGCTGGTTTTAGAGGGGTTTTGGCCATTTTCAGGCTGGTTTCAAGCCATTTCCAGCCTGGTCTTATCTGGTCAGTCTGGAAAATGACCAGCCAAATCCAGCCTGACCAGCTAAGACCAGGCTGGAAATGGCTGGAAACCAGCCTGGAAGTGGCCAAAACCCCTCTAAAACCAGCCTGGTCGACCAGCTAAAACCAGCCAAGCAGCCTAGGCTGGTTTAAGCTGGATTTTTCAGCAGGGTAAATATGGTAAAACTAAACTGGTAAATGGGAAAATTATCAAAACTCTTTTTTTAATTTTTTAAATAGATGCTAGCGGTCTAATCTGATTCAATGATCTATGCAAAGCTAAGCTAAAAGTGTCCTGGAGATCCAGATATCTGCTTAGCAGATGTAATATGGTAAGACTAAACTGTTAAACAGGAAAATTATCAAAACAATTTTTATGAAATTCTTGAGTGAGATGCTAATGGTCTAATTCCATTCAATGACCTATGCTAAGCTAAGCTAAAAGTGTCCCCCAGACCAGGCGACCTGCTTAACGGATGTAAATATGTTCGAACTAAACTGTTAAATTGGAAAATAATACTCTTTTTATAAAAATTTTAAATGACATGCTAATGGTCTAATCCGATTTAATTATCTATGCTAAGCTAAGCTAAAAGTGTAAAGACCCGGAGATCAGCTTAACGTATGTAAATATAGAAAGACTCGTCTGGTGAACTCTAGGGGAGTGTACAACGTTCTAAACAGTGTGTACCTCTAATGAGGTCTTGAACTGTGACGGTTTTGAAGGCTGTGTGATGATGATAATGATGATGATGATGAAGATGATGATGATGATGAAGAATATGAGTGTGTTTTTTGTTGTCTGCTGTACTCTCGAGCCACTTCTAAGCCTGCTTGGTTGTCCTGTGTTTTCTCTCCTCTCTGTCTTCTCCTCTGTTCTCCATCTCTACAGAGCAGATACAGTGTAGGAGATCGCGGTGTTAGGCTGTACGGC
Source organism: Danio rerio (assembly GCF_049306965.1). Classification (NCBI taxonomy): domain Eukaryota; kingdom Metazoa; phylum Chordata; class Actinopteri; order Cypriniformes; family Danionidae; genus Danio; species Danio rerio. The sequence goes on along the minus strand of NC_133181.1, from coordinate 60,825,055 downwards.
GCGTTACCCGTGAGGCACAGCCCTGAGGAGAAACGACTGCCCTCTTCAGGGGTGAGACCTTCATCTGCTTCTCCAGCTCTGATCCAAAGCCTGCTGAGCGCCTGATAAATATACTCCACGCTCTTAAAATGATGCTTCTAGAAGGGGTTTTGATTCCCTGCAAAACATTACAGTGAAAAACAAAACAAAAACATAGGATCATATTCACTAAACATGTGCGCACACATTTTATTGTGTGTAATTAAAGTCCCCTAAAGCTAAGTCCTTTCACTCGGCGGCCAGCTTTGTAGGCAGTATGAACGGGCATTCGTTTTGGATAGGGAGACATCAAATTTTCCCAAACTGTTTGCCAAGCTTAGGACTAAATTTTATATCAGGAATCACCAATAAAAATTTAACAACAACTGTCTCTTTAGTTTAATTTTTAAGTGTTTAAATCACACGCTCATGTCTGGTCCGAGCCCTTCCTCTGAAGAATCCTCAGTATATAGTGATCAATGATTGGCTCTTGTACTAGAAGGCGGGGCTTCATTTTTGCAGCATATTGACTTTACACTTTTCCCCATTCAAAACTATATGAGTGACACTTCTACATCAAAACAGTTTAGTTTAGTTCCTGTTAGTCTGGCAGGAACACCTTTAGCTTAGCTTAGCATAGATAATTAAGTCGGATAAGACCGTTAGCATCTCACTCAGAAATTTAAAAAAGAGTTTTTGTACTTGTTTCTATTCAACAGTTTAGTTTTACCATATTTACATCCATTAGGCAGATCTCCAGGTCTGGCAGGAGCCATTTTAGCTTAGCTTAGCATAGATAATTAAATCGGATTAGACCGTTAGCATCTCACTCAATATTTTTAAAGAGCTTTGTTAATTTTTTCTATTCAACATTTTAGTTTTACCATATTGACATCCATTAGGCAGATCTCCAGGTCTGGCAGGAGCCATTTTAGCTTAGCTTAGCATAGATAATTAAATCGGATTAGACCGTTAGCATCTTACTCAACATTTTTAAAGAGCTTTGTTAATTTTTTCTATTCAACATTTTAGTTTTACCATATTGACATCCATTAGGCAGATCTCCAGGTCTGGCAGGAGCCATTTTAGCTTAGCTTAGCATAGATAATTAAATCGGATTAGACCGTTAGCATCTTACTCAACATTTTTAAAGAGCTTTGTTAATTTTTTCTATTCAACATTTTAGTTTTACCATATTGACATCCATTGGGCAGATCTCCAGGTCTGGCAGGAACAATTTTAGCTTAGCTTAGCATAGATAATTAAATCAGATTAGACCGTTAGCATTTCACAAAAAAATGTAAAAAAAATAAATCTTTTTTGATAATTTTCCTTTTTAACCTTTTATTTTTATCATAGCTACATCCATTGAGAAGATTTCCGGGTGTGGCAGGAACACTTTTAGCTTAGCTTAGCATAGATAATATTATTAAATTAGACCGTTAGCATCTCACTTAAACATTTAAAAAAGAGTTTTGTTATTTTTTTCTATTCAACAGTTGAGTTTTACCATATTGACATCCATTGAGCAGATCTCCAGGTCTGGCAGGAACACTTTTAGCTTAGCTTAGCATAGATAATTAAATGGGATTAGACCGTTAGCATCTCACTCAAAAAATTTAAAAAATCTTTTTGATAATATTCCTATTAACCTTTTAGTTTTATCATAGTTATGGGTCTGGCAGGAGCACTTTTAACTTAGCTGAGCGAAAAGTCATGGTCTTGAATTTCAGATGTTTAATATTCAAGTTATGAAATTCAAATTAGAAATTTAAATTAAGAAATTCAAAAATTTAAATTATTTAAAAATTCAGATTTAGATTGCAATTGTCAATAATTCAAATGAACAGATTCAAGTTCAAATTCAGATTGTGTTGGCATATTATTAGCTCCATATTATAGGTGCTCCGGTTCCCCACAGTCCAAACACATGCGCTATAGGGGAATTGATGAACTAAATTGACCGTAGTGTTTCCCCAGTACTGTGTTGTGGCTGAATTGTTTTGGCATATTATTAGCTCCATACTGGAGGAAACCCATGCCAACACGGGGAGAACATGCAAACTCCACACAGAAATGCCAACTGACCGAGACTCAAATCAGCGACCTTCTTGCTCCGAGTGCTAACCACTGAGCCACCGTGCCACCCATATTAAGTAAAATATATATATTTCTTGATTTAGCTTTGAAGTGGATTTCTGATTGAATTTCATTGTAAAAATATACTTAAAATCAGCGTTTTGTTGGAAATTGTCATAATGAATCGGTTTATTGTGGTCTGTAAAGATGCTCAGCAGGTTTTGATCAGCTCTTTCTATGGCACCTTCTGCTGTCTGTCTGTATATCTGTCTGTCTGTCTGTCTGTGGTGGTTTTGTGGTTCTACGAGGGTCACATGATGATCTGAGAGTCCCTATATGTACATCCACATAGGGCCACATTTCACACCCGACATAACCTCCCACCCACACGCACACACAAAAATACACACACACACACACACACACACACACACACACACACACACACACACACACACACACACACACACACACAAATACACAAACACACAGTTTCACATTCTTTCTCACCAACACACATGCATAAATCCACACACAAATCGACACATTCAAACACACATTTTTCATGTTTTTGTGAATTGTGGGGACATTCCATAGATTTCCATTGTTTTTATAGCGTACAAGCTGTATTTTGTAATGCCCTAACCCCAGCGTACCCCTAAACTCAACCCTCACAGGAAGCTGGAGAGTTTTACTTTCTGAAAATACAACTCATTCTGTGTGGTTTATAAGCTTTTGGAGAAATGAGGACATTAGCAACATCCTTATAGTTCACCACCTACTTGTAATACCCGTGTCATACCTGTGTCATTATACAGATTTGTGTCCTGATATGTCTCACACAAGCACATAAATGCACACACAAGCACAAATACACACACATATGCGCACACATTCACATAAATACACACGGATATATGGAAACAAATGTACTCAGAAACATGAATGCACAAGGACATTAAGCCAAAGTACACAGACACACAAACACAAACAGTCCTGAGGAGTAGTTACATGTATTGGCGTTATGTACTTAATTACAAAATAAAAGCAACAGTAATTCATTACAGTTACTGAGAAAAAAAAAGGTGTAATTAAATTACAGTTACTTATGAAAACATTAAAGATTACAAATGGGGTTACATCTAAATATGTAAAATAATATTACTCTGTTGCTTTGCCAGTTTTTGACATGCACCTTGCCTTCTGCTTAGGCCAATTATTAAAGCGCTGCTCTTCTGACGCTTTTGATTGGTTGTCCCTGTTGATTGTGGCGCACCTCGTCTACCTGTTACCTGCCGCTGAAAGCATTGTGACGCTTCAAGTAGAGATGCTACTAGCTTAACTACATTTCTTAGTAGTGTGGCGGTAGCGTTGCTACTTTCTAAATTAAAAAGCTTACCAGTAGCGAAGCTATTTTATTAGTGATGTAGCGCATGGTTATCGGAAATAACCATAAATAATTAGACAAAACTTGCTGTGTGAAAAATCAGATGAAGACATCATTACACCTAATGATTACTACATTCATTTACAGTGGAATATACAGGGTATTTCAGAATATATCACTGTCACTTTTGGTGAAAAATAATATTTAACATTTAACCATGTATGGTATAACTATTACCACATTTTGGAACCAACTTTATGAGCAAAAAACAAAATGGATAATGTCATGCTGTATAATATGCATAATCTGTATTTTTGCACATGAAAACGGTCACCATAGACACACTTAAACTTTGACTCATAGCATTTTCTGTGCACATGCAGTAGTTTTTTGTGTGCATTTGGGTTATTTTGTGCACATAAATTGCTGTTTTTTGTGCATTTGGGTTATTTTGTGCACATAAATTGCTGTTTTTTGTGCATTTGGGTTATTTTGTGCACATACATAGTTGTTAAATAGTTGTTTTGTGTGCATTTGGGTTATTTTGTGCACATAAATAATTGTTAAATAGTTGTTTTGTGTGCATTTGGGTTATTTTGTGCACATAAATAGTTGTTTTGTGTGCATTTGGGTTATTTTGTGCACATAAATAGTTGTTAAATAGTTGTTTTGTGTGCATTTGGGTTATTTTGTACACATAAATAGTTTTTTTGTGTGCATTTGTGTTATTTTGTGTACATGCATTAGTTATTTGTGTGCATTTGGGTTATTTTGTGCACATAAATAGTTGTTTTGTGTGCATTTGGGTTATTTTGTGTACATGCATTAGTTATTTGTGTGCATTTGGGTTATTTTGTGCACATAAATAGTTGTTTTGTGTGCATTTGGGTTATTTTGTGCACATAAATAGTTGTTTTGTGTGCATTTGGGTTATTTTGTGCACATAAATAGTTGTTAAATAGTTGTTTTGTGTGCATTTGGGTTATTTTGTGCACATAAATAGTTGTTTTGTGTGCATTTGGGTTATTTTGTGCACATAAATAGTTGTTAAATAGTTGTTTTGTGTGCATTTGTTATTTTGTGCAAATAAATAGTTGTTTTGTGTGCATTTGGGTTATTTTGTGTACATGCATTAGTTATTTGTGTGCATTTGGGTTATTTTGTGCACATACATAGTTGTTTTTTGTACATTTGGGTTATTTTGTGCACATAAATAGTTGTTTTGTGTGCATTTGGATTATTTTGTGCACATAAATAGTTGTTAAATAGTTGTTTTGTGTGCATTTGGGTTATTTTGTGCACATAAATAGTTGTTTTGTGTGCATTTGGGTTATTTTGTGCACATAAATAGTCGTTTTGTTTGCATTTGGGTTATTTTGTGCACATAAATAGTTGTTTTGTGTACATTTGGGTTATTTTTGTGCACATAAATAGTTTTTTGTGTGCATTTGGGTTATTTTGTGCACATAAATAGTTGTTTTGTGTGCATTTGGGTTATTATGTGTACACGCAATAGTTGTTTTGTGTACATTTGGGTTGTTTTGTGTACATAAATAGTTATTTTGTGTGCT
>NC_133181.1:60795000-60815000 GCF_049306965.1 Danio rerio | reverse complement strand
ACTGCGGCGAAATGCGAAAACGCGTTAGAATAAAAAAAAATCAGGGCTTTTATTTTTTTGGACGGCTTTTGTGAACTGTTACTCTGGTTTAGGGAAGGGAGCGGGCGGGCGAGCGGGCGGGTCGATCGGTAAAATTGGTTGGGTTCAGGGACGGAGGAGGGCGAGTCGGCCGATTGGCCGGTCTCGCAGTCAATCATCTGGTCAGTGGCCTCCGGCGGGTTCACGCGAGAACAGAGCGGGCGCGAACCGCACTCACGAGAGGCGTCTGAGGTGCGAAAAAGCACGCAACAGCGGCCTCTCGCGGATTCGCGAAAACAAAAACTGCAGCCGTACGTACCCGCCGGGACGTATTCCGCGGTCTCCAGAAACGTCCGCGGGACTAGGTTTCCACAATGAGCCCGGGTTGTTTTGTGTTTAGCGTTTTTTTTTTTTTTTTTTTTTTTACTATACTCTCAAAATCATTCTGCATAAATCATTGTACAGCAAAAATGATTGCAGATTCTGTCTGGTCCTAACTGAGATTTAATATGTTCCTATTATCGAGACTATCGCATGTTTTTTTCTCAGCAGTTTAGAACTTTATTTCGGTTATCAAACAAAGGCAAATAAGGCTGTAATTGACATCCGATAATAGTATAGTGCCCTAAAATAAAAGCTTAACGTAGAAAAAAGTGACTCAACCTAAAATTGTAAGGCATCTTGCTGCTGAGCTTTAGTAGTTGACTCAACTCATGTGCAGTATTTGAGTTTAAAGTTGAGTCAGCAAAAAAAAGTAGAGCCAACTTTTATCTTTACCGTTTATCAGCTATGTTAACTGAATATGAGAAATGTTGTAGATTTTTCTGGTATTTATTCGAGGCTGTTGTGATATTAGTAAAGTCTTCACAGTGGTTTCCCTTATTTAGTGCCGTTTCATCAGTAGGCTCAGCGTTAAACACACAGCGCAGTGACGACACTAAACCGCCTCAAGACGACCGGATTACCCAAATCAGGTCTCACGTTTGTGCTAAATGTGTGCTAATGTGATGTTCTGATGTGTAATCCGGTAACCTGTGAATGCAGAATATCAATCGGTGCCAATTTGTGGGTGTTTGATCAAATTGAGTTGATCAGTGTAATCCTGGAATATAATCTGATGACGGCTGTCCAAATCTATCAACTGCTTTCAGTGGATGATCGTTAATAAAACCACACTTATAAGTGTTTATTTGTGGTTGTAAAATGAATTGTGGGATGTTGATCTCTGCTCTGTGCACTTTCGATGTTGAAAATTCAACTCTACAGTTTAACAAAGTGACTTTCATTAATATTTTAGTCATTTGAAAGAATATAATGTACAATATATAGAGAAATAAGTCTGTAAAATAACAAAAAATGTGCTGGCAGTTTATTGCAAGGATTTTGTAGCGTAATTTACAACTCAAACACAGGCAATATAGCACTGCAAACTATTAAAAAGTTCATAAAAGTCACATTTTTCCTTGTTTTCAAGGTTAAAAATTGTTGTAAAAAAGATTTACATCCCATAATCCAGTTCAGAAGCACAAATAAATGGGGAAAATTAAAAACACGAATCACAAAATACAAAAAAATACTAATTTATGGATATTTCTTTATATTTATGGACATTTTTATATGCACACTTTTATTATAGTGAAGTACAGCATCTGATTGGGCCCAGTTTAGTTATATTTCCTTTAATATAATCAATTTTACTCATCAAGTAGTCTTTATTCATCTCAACATAATCTCAGGCTTTACTCTTCTGCTGGTGAAATCAACACGTGCGTCACATGAACATCATATGCTAATATCACATTTTTACTGCAAAGGAATGCTTTTCTTACTTTGTTTGTCTTGTTTCTAATACAAATATCTACAAATTCTTAAATCAAGATTCATTTTGTGAACAAGCAAAACATTTAGTCTTGTTTTAAGATATAATGAGTCAAAATGTAGTCAGTTTTTCCTGAAAATAAGCAAAATAATCTGCCAGTTGGGTAGACATTTGGCCTAGAAACAAGACAAAAACTCTTAGTATGTAAAAAAAAAAAAAGAGTTGTTTTCAATGTGGAACACGTGTGGTTTTTGAACATTTGTTTTGTGGAAAATAATGTGGTCAAATGATCACTTTTTTCTTATTAAAAACCTCTGAAACTACAGGTTATAATGCACAATTCAAATATGTTTCTAATGTGATTCTAACATGACACTGGTGAAGTCAGAATTATTTGCTTTTGTTTTTTTCCTCAATTTCTGTTTAACAGAAATAATAATTTTTTACACATTTCTGCACATAATAGTTTTAATAACTCATCTCTAATAACTGATTTATTTTATCTTTGCTATGATGACAGTTCATAATATTAGACTAGATATTCAAGACAAGACACTTCTATACAGCTTAAAGTGACATTTAAAGGCTTAACTAGGTAAATTAGGTTAACTAGGCAGGTGAGGGTAATTAGGCAAGTTTCTGTATAATAATGGTTTGTTCTGTACACACACACACACACACACTTGTTTCATGTCTGTGTGTTGGTGTCATCATCAGGTCTATTTCTCACATACAGTATGTACATTTAATTCCTCCTCATTTGTGAGACAAGTGGCTCATCACAATCCCGGTGCACTTATTGACAAATTTTAATATAAATGAAGTGAATTTTTCCTTAAATCAAGCAAAAATATTGGATAAGCTAAATAATTTTGTTGGCTTTAAAATAAGATAATTTTCCTCACCCCATTGGCAGTTAATTTAGCTTGTTTTAAGGAAAGATATTTAGATATTTGGACTAAAAAAACAAGACAAAGCTAATTCTTCGCATTGATTTAAAAAAACTTATTAATGCTCAAATTCATCAGAATGTGTAAGCCAGGTCTATAATTATGACAATATCACACACACACACACACACTTGTTAAATAGTCTTGTGTTGCATGTCTGTGTTTTGGTGTCGTCATCATCAGGTCCATTTGTCACATCTGTACGTTTAATTCTTATTAATTATCTGAAAATGATTAATTAATTGAAGATTCATTCTCATTTGTGAGACGCGGCTCGTCACAATCTTGTTAAATAAAAAAAAATTACATCAAAATGAAGTACTTTTTTTCTTAAATAAAGCAAAATTATTGGATAAGCGAAATAACTTTGTTAGCTTTAAAATAAGATTATTTTGGCAGAATATTAAGCTTGTTTTAATGAAAGATATTAAGATATTTGGACTAAAAAGCATGACAAAACTAGCTCTTTACATTGCATTTTAATGATCAAATTCATCAGAATGTGTAAGTCAGGTCTATAATTACCATAATATGACACACACTTGTGAAATAGTCTCGTGTTGCATGTCTGTGTTTTGGTGTCGTCATCATCAGGTCCATTTGTCACATCTGTACATTTAATTCCTCCTCATTTGTGAGACGCGGCTCGTCTTCCTTGACATCTCCTCACTTTCTGTTTTTCCTCTCGTTTCCTCGCTGCCTGATTCAGAAAGACTCGCATAGTCAATTACGCTGGAGTTTGAGAGATGGAGTGCGCTGGAGTTGCCATATTTTTGTACGATATTAATATTTCATAAGTGCCATTCTCAGCTGAATATCTAAGAGAGAGAGCGCCTATTAGATTCGGCTCTGCCAGAATATTATTCATCCTGGAGAAAGCAGAGGATTTCGCTTTTTTTTTTTTTCTTCGTCATTACCGCCGCTCTTTCTGGCAACAGCTGGATTGTTTGATTCGCTTCTGTCCAAGTTGGCCAGGCCAAGCGCGCCGATTGCCAGATTACAGTAAGTGAGACTGAATAAAAGGTCGAAAGCAAAGCGAACTGGCGTGTGGAGTGGACTCCAGTGATCTGAATGGGATTCTGCAGTTTAATTAAGCTATCGGACTGCAGAGGTCATGCTAACAGCTGTTTTATTGCCTCGCTTGTGTGTTTTTGCTGTACCGACCAATCAGCATGCAGGATAACTGATGGTTTGCATTCAGACTCAGTTCTGATTGGATGCTGAAGCACGTTTTACATTGCATGAATGATGAATCTGAGCTGAATCAACACAATTAGGTTTTATTGGGACAACTTAATTGTTTTAGGTTCAATCCACTTCAATTTGTAAAAAACTAATAAGTTAACTTAACTACTTCAAGTTGTCCCAACACCATTTGATTGTGTGGAATTGAGAATTCTTTACAGTGTATACTCAAAACTGATTTTTGCTGCTTGTTCAAGCTACTTGTGTAAAATGAGCTGAATGAACACAATTATTGAGATGTTTTGGGGGGACAACTTAATTGATTTATGTTCAATCCACTTGAAATGTGTAAAAATTAATAAGCTAGCTTAATTTCTTTCATGTTATCCCAAAACAAATCAAACTCTATTTTGCTTGGGAGCTGGGTCTATTCTACACAAGCTATGATGACTTTCACCTTGATATTTTAGGGATGTATACCCGACCCAATTGCACTGTGGCGAGACTGAGTCTTCGAACCTGTGTGTATTCCTACTGTGAAATTATCACATCAAACGTGTGTGTTTGTGTGTTTGTATATATATATATATATATATATATATATATATATATATATATATATATATATATATATATATATATATATATATATATATATATATATATATATATATATATATATATATACAGAAGTTTACATACACTCTAAAAAAAGGAACATAACCATTTTTAATAAATGTCTGATGGTAAATCATACTAAATGTTTACTATTTTAGCTCCATTAGCATTACCTAAATGATTTACAATTGCTAAATGCCAGAATAATGAGAGAATTTTTTTAATTAATTTATTTATTAATTCCTAAACAGTCAAAAGTTTACACACATTTTCTTGGTATTTTTTAGCTTTGCTTTTAAACTGTATAACTTTGGTCAAATGTTTTGGGTCTCCTTCCACAAGCTTCTCACAATAGTTTGCAGGAATTTTGGCCCATTCCTCCTGACAGAATTGGTGTAACTGAGTCAGATTTGTAGGCTGTCTTGCTCGCGCAAGCTTTATCAACTCTGCCCACAAACTTTCCATAGGATTGAGTTCAGGGCTTTGTGATGGCCACTCCAAAACATTCACTCTGTTGTCCATAAAGCACATTTAAACTAATTTGGCAGTATGCTTAGGGTCATGGTCTGTTTGGAAGACGTATTTGTGGCCAAGTTGTAATGTCCTGGCTGATGTCTTGAGATGTTGCTTCAGTATTTCTCCATAATGTTCTGTCTTCATGATGCCATCTATGCTGTGAAGTGGACCAGTCCCTCCTGCAGCAAAACAGCCTCACAACATGATGCTGCCGCCCCCATACTTCACAGTTGGGATGGTGTTCCTAGGCTTGTGCGCTTTCCCCTTTGTCCTCCAAATGTAAGACTGCTCATTATGGCCAAACAGTTCAGTCTGAGCTCCATCAGAGCACAGGACATGTCTCCAAACATGAGTCTTTCCCCAGTGTAATTCAGCTAATGCTAATCTGGCTTTGTTGTTGATTCTGGCTTGATTTTCTCATGTTGTCACACAAGGAAGCAGTGTGTTTGAGCTTTTCCTTCAACACTATTCTACAGTTGTGCCTCACATTAACTCAAATGTTGTCAATTAGCCAATCAGAAACTTCCAAAAGCTTGACATCATCATCTGAGCTTTTCCAGAGGCAGAATAATCTTATTGTGTGTAAACTTGACCTTCAAGAAGAGTTATAACAATTTCTCAACAAATCTCTCTCATTATTCTGCTATTAAACAGAACAGAAACACATTAATAATCCTAACTTACCTAAAAGAGAAAAATTGTGGTCACAATAACATCTGACTTTATTAAATGGTTATGTGCCTTTTATACAGTGTGTGTAAGCTTTTCTTTCTTTATATATATATATATATATATATATATATATATATATATATATATATATATATATATATATATATATATAATTTATTTATTTATTTATTTATTTATTTATTTTTACCCATGTGGTTACGTTTATTAGTAGTGGCAAAGAAATACTGCAACATTTTAATATATAAAACCGTTTCTTCATATTTATAAAAAACTTACAAAAGCTTTTGTTATTTGTTGCACACGCTCATACAAACACAATCACACACACACAAACACACACATACATTCTTTCTAACACAATGCACCATATTCATTACTTGATTCAGTAATATTTCTATAATATACACACAAACACATTTTAAACACCATGTATTATATTCATCACTTGATTCAGTGATATTTCTGTAATACACACAGACATACACATACACACAAACACAAATACACGCAAACAATCACTCACATACATTCTTTTGGACACATTGTACTTTATTCATCACTTAATTCAGTAATATTTCTGTAATGCACACATGTGGCCTCTCTCACACACACACACACACACACACACGCGTGCGCGCTCACACACACAAACATTGCAGTATTAATGCAGTCTTGCAGCTTTCTCTGAAATTCAAATGCAAAAGACTCTCTGTTTCTCTCTGTCTATTAGTGCACTGTAAATATTACATGAGCTTTGGATATTACTGGCTTCGGCATCAATGTGTGTGTGTGTGACTATATTATTTTATTGCAGTGTTCCTTGTTTATTGCTTTAGCACATGACCTACTTCCAGCCTTCAGTACTCAGCACGAATCCCTGTGACGTGCCCTCCATCTCCCTGCAGAACAATTACACCGCAAAAGAGCCCAAATGGAGATGTTTGTACTAAATAACACGTGTGTAATTAAGCACTAATGAGCTCTTGTCACTGTGGAATGTGCAATTAGACGGGTAATAGAAAAGGGCCTAGCGTGACAGACGTGCTGCTGAAATAAAGGACGGCGTGCACAAATAGCAGTCTTCCAGTATATGGATGCATGCATGCGCACGCTATGCTAATGCCCTGCGCGGACGGGGTGACATTTGTCAGAAAGTGCAGTATGAATCAGAACGCATGCATGAGATACTGTATCCCACAATGCAATGCGCTTTGACCTTCCATTCCCAGACATGAAATCAATCACAGTCGCTTTCTTAAATCAGTATCTTATGCATTCTGTGCACAGTAAAGCAGTAATATATATATATATATATATATATATATATATATATATATATATATATATATATATATATATATATATGTATGTATGTATGTATGTATGTATGTATATATATATATATATATATGTATTTATGTATGTATGTGTATATGTATATATATATATATATATATATATATATATATATATATATATATATATATATATATATATATATATATATATATACATATATATATATATATATATATATATATATATATATATATATATATATATATATATATATATATACATACATACATACATACATACATACATATATATATATATATATATATATATATATATATATATATATATATATATATATATACATTCATACATATATATATATATATATATATATATATATATATATATACATATATACATACATATATATATATATATATATATATATATATATATATATATATATATATATATATATATATATGTACGACATGAATATACATATAAAACATGAATTAAACATGAAAACTGCAATATATATATATATGTATGTATGTATGTATATATATATATATATATATATATATATATATATATATATATATATATATATATATATATATATATGTATATTGCAGTCTTCATGTTTAATTAATGCCTTAACATGCAGTTTCTTTGCATTAAAGCTGAAACGTCATGCAGTATTTAGTAGAACAGTCAGATCTCATTTTAAAACTCATCATTTTGACTTTTTGAAATTCAAGAAAGGTTCATTATTCATTCATTCATTCATTTTCTTGTCGGCTTAGTCCCTTTATTAATCCGGGGTCGCCACAGCGGAATGAACCGCCAACTTATCCAGCAAGTTTTTACACAGCGGATGCCCTCAAGAAAATGAATGAATGAATATATTATAAAACCATCATATTATCATAAAAATTGTCCACAATTTAAAAAGTAAAATGAGCTTTATTGCAAATTAGTAAATCCACTAAATCATTTGTGTCAGTGTGTTTACTAACACAGCTGAAATTAATTGCACAGATGAAAATAAAAGTGATATGTGAAAACAAGATGCGCATTAACTCCAGAACATGATTTTTGACAGGTCTGGCACCTTAACCCAACCGTTATTGGGAGCTGAGCAAATCGTACTAAATTGTACCAATTAGATCGGAGGAATCCATGCGAATAAGCCAATAAATCAAAAAGTTACGAATTGCTGTAAGATTGTGTTAGTTTTAACACTTTTTTTTTTTATTGAATACAGTATATACTGCATGGCATGTTTTAAATAGCATGGATAATGCATGAAAGCTCATTAATGCAATAAAGCTCATTTTACTTTTTTAATTCTAGACAATTTTTTAATATATTCATTCATTCATTTTCTTGCCCAGCCGCAACCCATCTCTGAGAAACATCCACACACACACTCATACACTACGGACAATTTAACCTACCCAATTCACCTGTACCACATGTCTTTGGACTGTGGGGGAAACTGGAGCACCCGGAGGAAACCCACATGAACACAGGGAAAACACAGGGAGAACATGCAAACTCCACACAGAAACGCCGAGGCTCGAACCAGCGACCCAGCGACCTTCTTGCTGTGAGGCGACAGCACTACCTACTGCGCCACTGCTTCGCCAAAGGTTCATTATGATGGTAGTGAATCATATAGAGTATGTGTGCATTGATTATCATGCATTATCCATGCTGTTTAAACAAAATGCCATGCAGTATATACTGTATACACACTGCCACAAATGATTCAGTGAATTTACTAATTTGCAATGAAGCTCATCATTTTACTTTTAAATTCTAGATATTTTTTATGATGGTTTTATAATGTATTCATTCATTCATTTTCTTGTCGGCTTAGTCCCTTTATTAATCCGGGGTCGCCACAGCGGAATGAACCGCCAACTTATCCAGCACATTTTTACGCAGCGGATGCCCTTCCAGCCGCAAGCCATCTCTGGGAAACATCCATACACTGTCATTTAAACTCATACACTACGGACAATTTACCCTCCCCAATTCGCCTATAGCGCATGTGTTTGGACTGTGGGGCGAAACCGAAGCACCCGGAGGAAATCCTCATCAACAAGGGGAGAACATGCAAACTCCACACAGAAATGCCAACTGATCCAGTCGGGGCTCAAACCAGCGACCTTCTTGCTGTGAAGCGATCGTGCTACCCACTGTGCCACCATGAAGCCTGAACACAAATCACGCTTCTTATTTAAAAATAAGCTGAATCAACACAATTCTTGACTTTTTTGGGACAACTTAAGAGTTTTATGCTTAATCCACATAAATTAAAAAAAACATTTCAGTTAACTTAATCGATTTGTGTTGGGATAACATTAAGGAATTGTGCGAATCCCAGCATTTTTAGACATTGTATATTAAAGGCATAGTTTATCCAAAATTAAAAATACTCTCACTATTTACTCAACCTCTGGTGGCTATGAACCTTTATGAGGTTTTTGTTAATGTGTTGAACATAAAAGTTGATATTTTGATAAATGCTGAAAAAACGCTGCGTGTGCTGGATAAGTTGGAGGTTCATTCCACTGTGGCGATCCCAGATTATTAAAGGGACTAAGCCGAAAAGAAAATGAATGAATGAATAAATTAATATTTCAAAAAGTGATTTTGATGATGAAAACTGTACAGTTTAACAAGTAGTAGTTTGAAATTATATAATGTGTGAGTAAGTAGAATATATAGAGAAATAAGTCTGTAAAATAGCAGAAAATGTGCTGTCAGTTTATTACAAGGTGTATAATACACAACACCAACCCAGACAATACATCACTGCAAGCTATTATAAATAATGTTAAAAGTCACTTTTCAAACTTTTCAACATCAAAAGTCTCATAATACAATTAAAAAGCATAAATAAATAATATTAATAATAAAAAACCTGAATCACAAAATAGAGAAAATTGTTAATCTACAGATATTTTTAACAGCGTATATTATTATCTTTATTTTCTCATTTTAAAGCTCATCTTTTTTACTTTTTTGAAAGTAAGTTAATTATGTTAATAGTGAATCCTAAATGTGCTTTGTTTTATCATCATTATCTATGCTATTAAAAAAATAGCGATATGCCATATGCATAATAAACTGCGAATAGCAACCGAAAGAGTTGTTATGGGTCATTTGAGCTTTTTTTTTAATCAAACCCACAGTAAAAGGTAATTAAAGCATCTGTCTCTATGTAGAGCTGATATTATCAAGGAAACGCGTATATGTCTGAATCTGGCTCTGTTTTTAAAGCTATATTCAGACTTGCAGGTGTTCAACTCGACGTGTGTGTGTGTGTGTGTGTGTGTGTGTGTGTGTGTGTGTGTGTGTGTGTGTGTGTGTGTGTGTGTGTGTGTGTGTGTGTATTCGTGGCTCTTTCTACAGAAGTTGGCCTTGAACGGAAGCGCATGATATAATGTGAGCTGTATTAATAGAGTTAATGAAGCACTTTTAATTCTCTTATTACATCAGGACAAACTCTTATGAAAAAAAAAATACTTTGGTAAGATCTGCTGTCAGAGATCTCAATATGAACTCAAGCAAGCAAGTCAAACATTTCAGCACAAACTCCACTGTAAACATATATGTAAATGAACAGTTGTCGTATTCAGCGATTGTTTATGTAGGGTTGTGAATTGCATTATGGGTTGCTAATCTCTGCTCTGTGCACTTTTGATGTTGACAATTTAAGTCTACAGTTTAACAAAGACACTTTTATTGACATTTTAGTCATTTGAATACATAATATAATGTTCTAGAAATAATACAGAGAGAAACAGTAACAGAAAATGTGCTGGCAGTTTATTGCAAGGTGTTTGTAGCATAATATATATATATATAAGACCAACCCTGACAATATAGCATTGCAAACTATTCAAAATGTCAATAAAAGTCACTTTTCAAGGTTTAAAGTTGTTGCAAGAAAAATCAAGGTCCCTCAAATCAATTCAAAAGCATACGAAAATTAAGTTAAATGAAAAATGAAGTTCTAAAATAGGGGAACTGGTCATTTAGGCTATTTTTGATAGTGTATAATATGCTGTTTTTCATGCTTACAAACTCAGTGTGTCTGCAAATGTGTTTCTTATGCGTAAATTATTTTTAAAGGGCACACTTATGATGAAAATTATCTTTTGTAAGCTGTTTGGAGAGAACTGTGTTCAGGTATAGTGTGTTCACTGTCATATCGGGGTGATACAAAGACAAAAACGTGGGAACATTGGATTTTGTTTGGAAATGAAAATCGGGTTAAAGTCAATGTCGAACCTAAAATCAACCAAATATCAATGTTTAATCATGCTACATCTTAGCGTTGTGTGGACGTTACATCTATGACATCTATCAGATGTTGGATTTTGGTCACTTTTCAACACAACCTAAACTCAACCAAATGTCAACGTAATTTGGCGTCGTTATTCTGCGTTATTAGACATTGAATTTTGGGTTTGGAAATAAAAATCGGGTTGACGTCAGCGTCCAATCTAAAATCAACCTAAAATCAATCAAATATCAACGTCCAATCATGTTACACCTCAACGTTGTGTGACTGTTACCACTATGACATCTATCAGACGTTGGATTGTGGTCACTTTCCAACACAACCTAAAATCAACTAAATACAAACGTACTTTGAAGTCATTATTGGATGTCTACGCTGGCTAGACATTGAATTTTGCTTTTAGAAATCAAAATCGGGTTGTCGTCAATGTCCAACCTAAAATCAACCTAATATCAACGTTTAATCATGCTACATCTTGGCGTTGTGTGGACGTTACAGCTATGACATCTATCAGACGTTGGATTGTGGTCACTTTCCAACCCAACCTAAAATCAACCTAATATCAACGTTTAATCATGCTACATCTTGGCGTTGTGTGGACGTTACAGCTATGACATCTATCAGACGTTGGATTGTGGTCACTTTCCAACCCAACCTAAAATCAACCAAATATCAGCGTAATTTGGCGTCGTTATTCGGCATTATTAGACGTTGAATTTTGGTTTTGGAAATGAAAATCGGGTTGACGTCAATGTCCAAACTAAAATTAACCAAATATCAACGTAACTTGCCGTCGTTATTATTGGTTTTTAAACGTTGAGTTTTGATTTTGGAAATGAAAATTGGGTTGACGTCGGTGTCCAACCAAATATCAACGTCCAATCATGTTACACCTTAACGTTGTGTGACTGTTACCACTATGACATCTATCAGACGTTGGATTGTGGTCACTTTCCAACACAACCTTAAATCAACCAAATATCAACGTAATTTGACGTTATTAGACGCTGGCTAGACATTGACTTTCGGTTTTGGAAATGAAAATCGGGTTAAAGTCAATGTCCAACCTAAAATTAACCAAATATCAACGTCCAATCATGTTACACCTCAACGTTGTGTGACTGTTACCACTATGTCATCAATCAGACGTTAGATTTTGATCACTTTCCAACACAACCTAAAATCAACCAAATATCAACGTACTTTGACATCGTTATTGGAAGTTATTAGATGCTATGTAGACATTGAATTTTGGTTTTGAAAATGAAAGTCGGGTTTTCCTATTATTGCGGTCTTTATTGCCATATGATTGGTCAGAAATCATTATTTGATAATTTTTAAACATTTCTGATTGTTATTTTAGGAATGCCGTTAATATTTTGTGGAAATGCTTATTATTATTATTATTATTATCATTATTATTATTATCATTATTATTATTATTATTATTATTATTATTATTATTATTATTATTATTATTGTCATAATTATTATTATCATTATTATTCTCATTCTCATTATTATTATTATTATTATTATTATTTTTTTTTTATTATTATTATTATTATTATTATAATTATCTTCAGAAATTTTTACCAGTTTTATATTTATAAATAAAACATGCTAACGAATCAATTGAATGCATAAATGAATGCATAATTAATAATAATGCTATTGCACAGCCTCCAAACTTTTGAGCACTAGAACTGCATGTGTTTCTGCACACGCGTCGGAATATAATAAAATCTTCAGATAATCTTTTAATCTTCCATTATAACTTCACACCACCCCCTCACTCTCACACACACACACACACACACACACAAACACACACACACACACAGTGAAAGGGTATAATTTGTGAAGATGTCTATAGTGCGTTTGGATATATTTGCATCTTAATTAAAGGGGGAGGGGTCAGATATTCTGGTGCATTTCTAGAAGATGATAAACAACACTTTCGGTGCTTCTTTTAGTGTGTGTGTGTGCGTGTGTGTGTGTGCGTGTGTGCGTGTTTGTGTGTGTGTATGTGTGTGTGTGTGTGTGTGTGAGATAGAGAGATGCAGTATTGCTGTATTATTGATGCTGCAGTTTGCAGTATAGAATATATAAATGCATGATGGCTGTTTAGCGCACACACACAAACACACACACAGATTGATATGCATATAATATGTGTGTGGGGGTGGGAGGTGTGCACATTGGAAATGCTCCACGACCCCCATCAGCTGTTTGACAGGTTTGTCATTATGCATGATGTCGGACGGCAGTATAATATCACATTTCTCTGCCAAGAAAAGGGAAGGAGAGAGAGAAAGAGAGAGAGATGAGGATGCACAGAAGCACAGAGGTCTCTCGTTGTCTGCTGCTGATTTTCTTTGCTGTAGACACTTTGGATTTTCACTCGCATTCTTACACATTGCTCTAAAAAAGTGACGTTTGCTGTTTATTTGAACTGCTTATTTAAAATGAGCTGAATCGACACAATTCTTGACTTGTTTTGGGAGGACAACTTAAATCTTTTATGTTCAATTCACTTAAATTTGCTAAAACTAGTAAGTTAACTTAATTTCTTCATGTTGCCCCAACACAAAAAGTGCTCAACTTTGAAGCACAATAAGTGAAATTGCATTGTAAGAGAATAAACACACACACACACACACACATACACACACTCTGTACGGTACATATATATGGTACACGTCAATGCAGATCATAATACACAGTATTAATATTGACAGTGAACCATTGACAGATTAATAATATTGATCTGTATATAATCTGTATACAGTATAAACACACACACACACACACACAAACACACACACTGTTCGCACTATACAGTACTACAGTACTCATCAATGCAGATCATATTACACATTAATAATATTGACAGTGGATATGAGCCATTACAGATTAATAATATTGACTATATAATATGTATATGCACACACACACACACACACACACACACTGTACGCACTATACAGTACACATCAATGAGGATCATAATACACATTAATAATATTGACTATTTAGTTTGTATATGCACGCACGTGCACACACACACACAAACACACACACACACACACTGTTTGCACTATACAGTACACATGAATGCAGATCATAATACACATTAATATATTGACAGTGGTTATTATTTGGGCCAGACAGAATCTGCGGACATTTTTTGCTATTTCTGCAGAGAATTGTGTTAAAAATCTGCGGATTTATGCGGAATGATTGTGGCAGTGTCCGTGTCATTACTAAAAAATGTATATATATGAAGTAAAAAATAATTTAAAATTGTATTTAATGTTTGCAAATCCAATAAATTCCACTTTATTTGGTAAACAAAGCAAGTCTTTCATATAATAGCTCTACTAAAAGACAATAAAGAAAATATTACTGTACAAACTGTATTGTGATTGAATCATATGAACATATTCATATTAGTCAAACATTAACTGAAATTAAGTACAGATACAGACATTTATTCAAATAAATACACATATTGGTAACACTTTACAATAAGGTTCATTAGTTAATGCATTTACTAACATGAGCTAATCATGAACAACACATGTACAGCATTTATTAATCATAATTGAACATTTACTAATGCATTATTAACATCCAAGTGCATGCTTGTAACATATGTTAATGCACCATGAGTTAACATGAACTAACAATAAACATAAACTGTATTTTCATTAACTAACGTTAACTAACATGAACAAATACAGTAGTATAGATGTATTGTTCATTGTTTGTCCATCTTAGTAAATGCATTAATTAACATTAACTAATAAAACCTTAATATAAAGTGTGACCAACATAATAATATTTACATATCCACTGTCAATACTATTAATGTGTATCATGATCTGCATTGATGAGTACTGCATTGTTCGTACAGTGTGTGTGTGTGTGTGTGTGTTTGAGGAGAGTCAAAAGTAATTCTGCTCTCCTGTAGATATCTGTGGTTTTCTGCAGACAGCACACTGATGCACGGCCTGTTGGTTTAGTTTAGTTTTGTTTTGTTCTTCTAATATTTGTAGTGTAAATAGGAGTCGTATATTTCCTGTAATGCTTCATCTAACAGAAGCTGAGGTCTTCATTGGTGCAGAGATTGATCAAGTCTGTATTTCTGCTCTCCTCAAGTGACTGTGTGTGTGTTTAATGCACTTTGATGGTTGAATGTGTTGCGGCTGTAAGACTGCAGATTGAAATAGACACGTATGGTCGTCTTGTTCGCTGTCACATCCGTGCTTTGGTGTCGTCTTGGAGAGTGTTGCACTTTCACCTGTTGGTCGGTCAGCGCTGAACACTTGAGTCTGTGTGTGTGTGTGTGTGTGTGTGTGTGCAGATCAAACACATTCACAGTTTGACTGTAGCGTTCTGTTCAGATGGTGGTGTTTAACAGTGTGAGCTTTCATAATCAGGCTTACAGTAGGATTGAGTTATGTGTTATACAGTGTGTGTGTGTGTGTGTGTGTGTATGAGAGAGAATACTGTATATATTTGTGTCTGTGTGTGTGTGATTGCATGAGTGCATTTGTGTGCACATGCCTGTGTGTGCGTGCTTGTGTGTTTAAGTTTGTGTATGACTGAAGGTTCTATATGTCTATGATTAATATGTGTGTGTGTGTGTGTTTGTGTCTGTGTGTGTGTGTGTGTGTGTGTGTGTGTGTGTGTGTGTGTGTGTGTGTGTGTGTGTATGAGAGAGAATACTGTATGTGTCTATGTGTGTGTGATTGCATGAGTGCATTTGTGCACGTGCCTATGTGTGTGCGTGCTTGTGTGTGTAAGTTTGTGTATGACTGAAGGTTCTATATGTCTATGATTAATATGTGTGTGTGTGTGTGTGTGTGTGTGTGTGTGTGTGTGTGTGTGTATGTGTGTGTGTGTGTGTGTGTGTGTGTGTGTGTGTGTGTGTATGAGAGAGAATACTGTATATGTGTCTGTGTGTGTGTGGTTGCATAAGTGCATTTTTTGCACGTGCCTGTGTGTGTGCGTGCTTGTGTGTGTAAGTTTGTGTATGACTGAAGGCTCTATATGTCTATGATCAATGTGTGTGTGTGTGTGTGTGTGTGTGTGTGTGTGTGTGTGTGTGTGTGTGTGTGTGAGCGAGAGAGAGAAAGAGAGAGAGTAGTGTATATGTTTGTGTCTATGCATATGCATATTGTGTCTTCATATGTGCGCGCACACACACACACACACACACACACACACACACACACACACACACACGCAAACATACACATGCCTGTACATGTGTGCTTTTGTGTGTGTGAATGAGTTTGTGTGTGAATGAAGGTTGTAAATGTGCGTGCGTGTGCGTGTTTATGCATGTGTTTGTGAGAGAGAAGGTTCTATCTAAGTGTATAGTCAATGTGTGTGTGTGTGTGTATGTGTGTGTGTGTGTGTGTGTGTAGTTTCTATATGTTTATGGTCAGTTTATACATGTTTGTGTCTGTTTGTGCATGTGAGAGAGTACTGTATGTGCGTGCATGTGTGTGTGTGTGCGTGTGCGTGTTTATGCATGTGTTTGTGAAAGAGAAGATTCTAAGTGTATGGTCAGTATATACCAGGGGTGGGCAACCCAAAATGTTGAAAGAGCCATATTGGACAAAAAAAATATATGTCTGGAGCCGCAAAAAATGTAAAGCCTTATATAAGCCTTATAATGAAGGAAACACATGCTGTATGTATCTATAGTAGCTATATTAGCCTACTATAAAAATGACTAAGTTGGCTACAAATACATAATAAGCCTTCATGATTAAATAGCCACTGAAATCAGGTTGTTAATGTTTATTTCATTGTCATTTAAACACTTCAGCACAGCCTCTGGTCTTTCAGTGTATTAATTTGATCATTTCTTCTTGCGGCCCATCAGAGTTCACATACAGTACCTGCATAAAAGTGCATTGAATATTGGTCACATCACAGGCAATTGAGTATGCTGGCACTGAATTAATGTCCTTGGTTTGCTGATCGGTGATGTTACCTGCCATTTTAATAGACCTTTCCTTCACTGTCTTAACGGAGAGAGGTATATCTTTATTTTTTTGTATTATCTTGGTTTTGTTTTTGAAGTCTGCAAATAGGTGTCCTAATATGTTGATGAATGACTCCTTCATGTAGTCACCATCTGTGAATGGTTTTCCATGCTTTATTATCTCCCGGTTTGTTTACAACAGCCACCTGCCTGGCATCCCGCCCTGCTGATAGAAACCTGTGTCGCAGGTTATGACGCAAATCTTCGTTGACAGAAATGTTGAAATTAAATATTAATTCTACACACTTTTACAGCACTTGAAAACGTTAAAAATGTTTGTCCTCCTATAAAAATCATATTAAAACAAAAATATATACTAACCTTCCCCATCTTTTTGAACATTTTTGAAAAAGCTCCAGGGAGCCACAAGGGCAGCGCTAAAGAGCCGCATGCGGCTCTAGAGCCGCGGGTTGCTGACCCCTGGTATATACAGTATGTGTGTGCGTGCGTGTGTAGTTTCTATATGTCTATGGTCAGTTTATGCATGTTTGTGTCTGTTTGTGTATGTGCGTGTGCGTGTGTGTGTGTATGCGTCCGCGTCCGTGTTTATGCAAGCGTTTGTGAGACAGAAGGTTCTATCTAAGTGTATGGTCAATATATATATATATATGTGTGTATGTGTGTGTGCGTGTGCGTGTGTGTGTGTGTGTGTTTGCGTGTGTGTGTGAGTGGGTCAGCTGTGGGTCAGCTGGGTCAGTTGAGATTTCTGTGTGGAGTTTGCATGTTCTCCCCGTGTTGGCGTGGGTTTCCTCCAGGTGCTTCGGTTTCCCCCACAGTCCAAACATGTGCATTAGGGGAATTGATGAACTAAATTGGCTGTAGTGTATTAGTGTGTATGGGTGTTTACTGGATTGCAGTCAGAAGGGCATCCACTGTGTAAAACATATCCTGGAATAGTTGGCGGTTCATTCCACTGTGGTGACCCCTGGTGAATAAAGGGACTAAGCTGGAGGTGAATGAATGAATGATTGAATGATTGTTGTTGTTCAGACTCTCTGTGCATCTAATCTGAATCATTTCAGTTCAAAGGTTTGAGCAAATTCTTGATTCATTTTGAAACTTTAACAAGGAGAGTAGGTTTTGCAGCTCTTTATTCTACACTGCTGTTCCACATCTTCATACGGTCTACAGTACTGCTCATAGTCATTACATAACCGGGGTTATAACTAGGTGCTAACCCTAAACCCGCCCCTGACCCTGACTTTAACCCAGCGGTTACCTCACTTAACCCATGTTAAATTCACATGTTCTGTAAAATGATGTGCAGAATTATTATTATCAATGATTGTTCTGATTGATTTCAGTATATCAACACATTTATGACATTTCATATATAAAATAAATATATTAATAATACAGTTTTAGAGTTCTGCAGTACAATTTAACCCAACCCAGGCTCATTGTGGAAACGTAGCCCTGCGGATGTTTCTACAGGCCGCGAAATATGTCCCGGGAGGTACGTATTCGAGCAGTTTTTGCGGATCCGCAAGAGGCCGAAAAAGGTGAAAAGCCTCCGGAGGCCGCTGTGGAGCGACCGTCCGTCCGACTGACTGGCTGAACGACTGAACGATCAACTGGGCGGCCGGCCAATCGGCCGACCCGGCCACCCTCCTCTTCCTCCTCCTTCCCTAAACCCAAGCGACAGTTTGCAAAAGCCGTCCAGAAAAAAACAAGCAAAAGCCCTTGTCCGATTTTGACCGCGTTTTCGGATCTCGCCGCGTTCTCGCCCTTATTTTTTGGATTCTGTTTTTCATCTTATCTGATTTCTGGAACTGCTCTTCCCCGGACCCGATCCCGGTCGTACCCGAGGCTGGCTCCTCCTCCTTCATGCCTCCGCTCCCCTGACGTAACACTGCGAGCTAAGCGGACAAACTGGTTGCAGCGGGAAAGCCCATCAGCTGGCGAGCACGAAGAGAAGGAGCAGCGTCACACCGCCCTGCAGCGTTCGCTCGATAAAAAAACAAAACACGGCCATACGTACCTCCGGCCACGTAAATCGTGGTCTCCAAAAACGTCCGCGGGGCTACGTTTCCTCAATGAGCTTGGGTTGATTTAACCAGCAAAATAAGAGGAACATTAGAAATGCCCTAGAGTGCTGTCTATGTAGGGCAGGGGTCACCAAACTTCCTGGAGGTCCAGTGTCCTGCAGATTTTAGCTCCAACCCTATTCAAACACACCTGAACGAACTAATCAAGGTCTTACTAGGTATATTTGAAATACCCAGGCAGGTGTATTGAGGCAAGTTGGAGCTAAACCCTGCAGGGACACCTGATGTAGGGTGTAGGCTGCAATCTTCTGTGTCTCTCTGATGGTTTTGACTGTTGTTGTTTCTCTTTTCCCGCTCTGTCCGATATGCAAATGACTGTCCTTTATCTCAGCCATCTGACCAATCAAACTCATCTTCTCTTCTTCTTCTCTTCTGCAGTTTGATGGTGACAACATGTACATGAGTGAGAACAACCAAGAGTTCCTCTCCCCGACTCAGGTGAGACTACAGCACACTCTATCAGACA
>NC_133181.1:60747500-60790000 GCF_049306965.1 Danio rerio | reverse complement strand
TAGTGAAATAAAGGTGTCCTAATAGTGTTTTTAGCAGTATGGGACACATATACGACTGTCAACAGCTCAACACATGTGTTTTAGTGTTTCGTGACCCTTTAAAGTCTGCGTTTACTTGACACTGTTTGAATTAAAAACACAACCCTTTTCCAATGTTTGCAGCCATTATAGTTTATGAGAGTTAGATTTTGTGGAGCCAGTACAAATGGTTAAAGCACTGAAAATACTAAGTAAAGTCCCTACCCTGGTTAACAGTGTTTCCTTAATATATGCGGTTAATTGGGTGTCACAGTGGCACAGCAGGTAGCACAATCGCCTGACAGCAGGAAGGTCGCTGGTTCGAGTACCGGCTGGGTCAGTTGCGTTTTTTTTTTTTGAGACAGTCCAAGCGTGTGCAAGCTCTTTTAGTACAAGATTAATTCAACCCCGGTGTTACAGAGAAAGATACAGGAAGTCTTTTTTACCAACAGTGATCAGATTGTATAACCAAAGTCATACCAGATGAATTGTGCTGAACTTGAATTAGATATTAGATATGTACAGTACAAGTGTTTACTCGTTGTTTTTGGAACCAAGTTGTGCAGTATGAAATGTCATTTTATTATTGTTTTTATATGTATGTAACTTATTTATCTATTTTTAATATGGAGAGCTCTGCTGTGACATGTGAATTTCCCTCCGGGGATTAATAAAGTCAAACTAAAAAAAAACTAAAACTAAACTATTTCTGTGTGGAGTTTGCATGTTCTCGCTGTGTTGGCGTGGGTTTCCATCGGGTGCTCCGGTTTAGAGATGCGCGGATGGCGGTTACAGCCGCGGAATCCGCGGATAAACCGCGGATCGGGCGGATGACGTGACGAAAAATAATATTTAGATTAAATTCGGGCGGGTGGCGGGCGGTTGTACTGTTTTTGAACACATAGCTGGCGCACCAACGAAAAAGCCTAGAACTGACTTCACAGAATGAGAGGAGGAATCGGATACACTAATTCTGGATGAAGTACAGAAGTATTCCTCTACAAACTTCCGTATAGACGGATCAGCAGAGGAAAATCTACTTTCCTTTTAGGAGAAACAAGGCCAGGCATTCCCACGACTACAGCACCTTGCCAAGAGAATTCTATGCATTCCAGCAACAAGTGCTGCGAGCGAGCGCACCAGGGCGCATTGAGGCCAGGCGCTCTCGTCTGAATGTTGAAATGATGTGTCAAAATGCGTTTTCTATTAGGCTACAATAATAATAAAAAAATTGTACAGTACCGTGCGTTTAATTTAGGCTATTTATTTATTTTTGTCCCTGTGCGCCAATTGGAGACGGAGTTCACTGCTGATATTCTGAGAGCTTTATAGGGGTGCTTCTCATTTCTTATTTGTGTATCCTCGTTTCCTTTCCTTGCTTTCTTTCCTCGTCTTTCCACCCCTATAGGATGCGAGGGAAGAACGCAAGGAAAAGACTCAAGGACCGAGGAATTGAATCAAGTGAAAAGACACATCCTCGTATTGTTTAGCGTCACTTCAAAGCATCAATTAATGCTGGATTTGACTTGCACGTTTGAATTAACTGCATGTCATTAAAGTCATTCTCTATTTTCTAATAATCAATAAAGAAACATTCATTTAATAGTAAAAGGGAATAAGCCATTCAAATAAAGAGCTCAGTCAGCAGATGGCGGGCGGGTGCGGTTTTAAAAATTGGTCAAAAATGTTAGTGCGGATGGATGGCGGACGGATGATGAGTTTTGTGATGCGGTTGCGGATGAAATAATAGCCCATCCGCGCATCTCTACTCCGGTTTCCCCCACAGTCCAAAAACATAGGGGACTTGGGTATTTGCTAAATTGTCCGTAAGTGTACAGTTGAAGTCAGAATTATTAGGCACCCTGAATTTTTAGCCCCCTTGTGCATTTTTTCCTCCAATTTCTGTTTAACGGAGAGCAGATTTCTTCAGCACATTTCTAAACATAATAGTTTTAATAACTCATCTCTAATAACTGATTTATTTTATCTTTGCCATGACGACAGTATATAAGATTTCACTAGATATTCTTCAAGACACTTCTGTACAGCTTAGGGTGCTTTCACACCTGCCTTATTGAGTTCGATTGAATCGCACTAGAGTTCGTTTCCCCTTTTGGTGCGGTTCGTTTGGGCAGGTGAGAATGCAGCAATCGTATAACACCCAGATGCATTACGGCATTTATGAGTAAACTATACTTGCTCAATGTGAAATGTGATTTGTGTCTTATTTCGATTTGAGCTCTGAATGATGAGCCAGACGTGTGTTTTCCCGAGATTCACTCCATCAGTCTTTGGCTGTTTGGGATATTTCTCCGACACTGAACTGTTAACAAACGCAGCGCAGTGTTTATTCTGGTCTCTGCCGTTGCCAAGTCCTCTGATATCCCTCATTTGTGCTGTGAGTGATAGTCGAGGCCGCTTGAAGTCTTTTATGGGGTTTTATATCACTCTACGACTCCTCCATATCATGTGTATAGATGATAAAAGTGGATCGGCTCTCTCAGCACCGCTCATGTTTAAAGCAGACGGATAAACATTTCCTGCTGCCACCAAGACATATATAAATATAATTACGCCATCATATCATGTCATTAGTTATTTCTCAGAATAAGACTAAACAAGCCTAAATTACTAGGAAACATACAAAATAAAAAAAAAGTCTCTCTGCAGCTTTATTTGCGATGATTTCATCAGTGTCTTGCCATGTGATATATTTCAGGAGGAAATGTTTTCAATTCTTTTAATACGTCATTAACTTCACAGTGCATTTAGAGCACTTTTAGATGAATTAAATGAATTTAAAAAGATGCTTATGTAGTTCAAGAAATACATAAAAATGTGGAAATATTATTTCAATTTCAACAAAATGTTTCTAGATTAAGATATAATAACGTTGAATATATTCATGCAATTTAAAGCTGAATTTTTAGCTTCATTATGTCGATTTTTTTCTGGAAATCACTTTTTGACGATAATAAACATGTTTGATTATTATCAATATTGAAATTTTTCATTACACAAGCTTATATACAATACTAAATTCAACACGAGCTCACTGAAAATACAATTTCCTCGTACAATTGTGTGAAATATACATGACATTACATTCGCTGCAGCTAAAACGAACACTAGGGCAACAGCTTGTGTTCTTTTTGCACTCTTATGATATATACATGCACATATTATTGTTGAATGAAGAATTATTTTTATACAGTTCTTTCTTCTTTGCATGGGTTCGAATCCGGTGAAGCAGGCTTCCAAAAAAGGAGGTAAAACCAAGGTACAACAAGATCGTAGGGTATGTTTGCTTTTGAAAACACAATAGGTTAGGTTTAGGGAAGGGTTTAGGTCAGTGGTTCACTAGCTGATCAAGAAGGACGTGTATCTGAAATGTTACAAATTAATCTTGCAAAAATGTAGACAGCGCCCTCTTGTGGATTTGTAATCTGAAATGTACAACAAAATGTACCCAGAGCAACGTATTTCAGATTCATAAAAATGTAAACAGCGCCCTCTAGTGGATTTTTCAACTAAAATGTACATTAAATGTACCCAGAGCAATCAGTTTCAGATTTATAAAACTGTAAACAGTGCCCTCTAGTTGATTTTTCAACTAAAACTTACAACAAAATGTATCCAGAGCAATCGGTTTCAGATTTGTAAAACTGTAAACAGCAGGATTTGTCATCTGAAATGTACATGTACTCAGAGCAATGTTTTTCAGATTCCTTAAAATATAATAAAGCAAATTTAGAAATCAGTTAAATACAGTAAATTACTCCTTAAGTAGCATGTTTCAGTTTGATAAGAATTTAGGCAGCATCCTCTTGTGTATTTGTAACCTGAAATCCACAGCAAAATGTACACAGAATGACATATTTCTGATTTACAACAATGTAAACAGCACCCACTAGTGGATTTGCCACATGAAATGTACAAAAATTGTATCTGCAGTACTGTATTTCAGTTAAACAAAAATGCAGACAGCACCCTCTAGTGGATTTGTCATCTGAAACATACAACAAAATTTACCCGGAGCAACATATTTCAGATTTACAAAAATGCAGACAGTGCCTTTTAGTGGATTTATCATCTGAAACACACAACAAAATTTACACGCAGCAACATATTTCAGATTTACAAAAATGTAGACAGCACCCTCTTGTGGATTTGTAATCTGAAATGTACAACAATATGTACCAGGAGCAACGTATTTCAGATTCGTAAAAATGTATACAGCGATTTCTAGTAGAATTGTCATCTGAAAAGTACACTAAAATATTCCATAAGTAGCCTATTTTAGTTTGATAAACATGTAGACAGGGCCCTCTAGGGGATTTGTCATCTGAAACGTACAACATAATTAACCCGGAGCAATATATTTCAAATTTACAAAAATGTAGACAGCGCCATCTAGTGGATTCATCATATGAAATGCACAAAAATTGTATCCGAAGTAATGTATTTCAGTTTCGCGAAAATATACACAGTGCCCTCTAGTGGATTTTTCATCTGAAATGTACAACAATATGTACCCGGAGCAATGTATTTTAGATTTGTAAAAATGTATACAGTGCTCTCTAGTAGATTTGTCATCTGAAACGCACAACAAAATATTCCTTAAGTAGCTTATATTTTAGCTTGATAAACATGTAGACAGTGCCCTCTAGGGGATTTGTCATCTGAAACGTACAACAAAATGAACCCGGAGCAATATATTTCAAATTTACATAAATGTGGACAGCGCGCTTTAGTAGATTTGTCATATAAAATGTACAAAAATTGTATCCGAAGTAATGTATTTCAGTTTAATAAAAATGTAGACAGCGCCCTCTAGGGGATTTTTCATGTGAAACATTAAACAAATTGTTCCCGGGGGAACATATTTCAGGTTCGCAAAAATGTAGACAGTGCCTTCTTGTGGATTTGTTATCGGGAATGTACAACAAAATGTACCTGGAGCAACTTATTTCAGATTGTTAAAATGTAAACAGCTCTCTCTAATGGATTCATCAACTGAAATGTACAACAAAATGTACCTGGAGCAACGTATTTCAGATTTGTGTAAATGTAGACAGCGCCCTCTAGTGGATTTTTAGAGTAATATATTTAACCTTTTTTTTTTTATTTATTTAGGCCAAATTACGTTTTCAATGAGCCTGGGCTGAAAATATCTTTCTGATCTTAATCTATTAGCATACTAAATGTAGCAAAACAAACAGCAGTTTAATAAGCTGTCATTTATCTGAAACCTTGCTAAAGTGACGTACATTTTTTTTGGCTTCATTAGCAATTAATGATCTCTTACAAACTCCCCATGAACCCAGTTTCGGCATCAGTCAAACATTGTGTAGAGTTATTACTGTATAACACACACACACACACACAGAACACACATCTCGTCTGTATTTGAGTGATGTTTCGTCTTCCATGTGTGTGACCTGTTTGTTCATCATTAGTTTGATTCTCCTTCGCTCTCGTTCTGTCTCTAGCATTCACGTTGCGTTTCTCTTCCAGTCCAGTGTGCAGTAATAATGACCTGAGATTTTCCCAGAATTCTCATAATGCTCAAATGGAGTGCGATGACAGAGCGAGACCCTGTCGTTCCCCCCTTTTCATGCTGATTGAATCATCGGACTATTTATAGCTGCTATATGAATCACATCAGTGTTTTTGATATTGACAAACAGACAGAATGAACACGTGTGTGTTTCTGAAATGACTGGCTATATATTTTCATGCATTGATTCTTGCTGTCGACTCATTACACGCTTCGCCTCACAAGATGTTAATAATAAGTTTAATAAAAAATGATGCCATGGTAAGGATGAGCAAGCAAACACAGCTTGTCAGACAATAAGAACAAACTGTGACTGGAATAACTGACAATGTTAGTTAATGGGGTTTGAGTAGTTTCAGCACAACTAGTGGCGTTAAGTGGAACTGCAACAACAATCATGCAAATGTGGAGGTCATGCATTATGTTGTTTGTCATTTCATATTGCATGGGTTTCCAGGTCATTATTATTAGTACACTACTGTTCAAAAAAAGTTTAGTAAGATGCTCATTAAAGCTGCAATTGTTTGATCAAAAATACAGTAAATTTGCCAGAGATGGGTTGCGCCTGGAAGGGCATCCACTGCGTAAAAACTTGCTGGATAAGTTGGCGGTTCATTCTACTGTGGCGACCCCGGATTAATAAAGGGACTAAGCTGACAAGAAAATGAATGAATGATTGAATGAATACAGTAAAATATGTTACATTTGTTCATTTATTTATTTTCTTTATTTATCAGGGGTCACCACAGCGGAATGAACCGCCAATTATCCCAGCATATGTGTTTTACACAGCGGATGCCCTTTCAGCCTCAACCCACTACTGGGAAACACCCATACACGCTCATTCACACGCACTCATTCACTATGACCAATTTAGCTTATTCAATTAGCGCATGTGTTTGGACTGTGGGGGAAACGAGAGCACCCGGAGAAAACTCATGCCAACATGGGGAGAACATGCAAACTCCACACAGAAATGCCAACTGAGCTAGCCGAGGCTCGAACCAGTGACCTTCTTGCTGTGAGGCTCTTATGTAACATTTAAAAATAAGAAAAGAACTCTTTTTCTGTGTAAAATACTCTAAATTATTTTTAATATCTGCAATTTTCAGCTTTATTACTGCAGTCTCTGTGATTTCTGAAAGATTTTTTAGAAATCATTCTAATATGCCAATTTGATTGTAAAGAAACATTTCTGATTGTTATCATCAGTGTTAAAACAGTTGTGCTGCTTCTTTTTTTTGTGGGAACTGTGATCTACCTTATTTTTTCAGGATTCTTTAAATAATAGAAAACTCAAAGGAACAGTATTTTATTTATTTGAATGTATCTTTAGATGCATTTTTATGCCTTTGATTTGATTTTAAAAAAATAATATGTATTATACTGAACTATTTGAAGTGCATCTTTTAAAGGAGTGCATTTTTTCTATTTTTGATATACAATACAGTGGGATGAATAAGCATTGAACATGTCGTGTTTTTCCTGGGAGTAATATTTCTGAAGGAGCTGTTGACATGGGATTGAACCAGATTTTGGTAAAAACTCAAACAGTACAAACATAAAAATAAATAAATAAAAAAATGTTATATTTAATAATATTGAAATGACACAAGGAGAAAGTGTTGAACTACTAAAGTGTATTTCAAAACTTTATATAAAAGGCTTCTTTCTAATGCTGGCAGCTTAAAGACACCATATGGAGAATGAAGTCACATGCATTCCTCAGGTGTGAGTTTCTCACATACTTCAACAGAGTTTCAAAATCTTGATGGTTCTGTGGGTCTCGTCTATCAAATCTGAGCTTTACTCTGTATTCTCTATTGGATTGTGGTCAGGTGATTGGCTGGCCCATTCTACAGCTTGATTTTCTTTCTCTGAAAGCATCTGAGAGTCTCCTTGGCTGTTTTGGATCAGTGTCTTGCTGAAATGTCCACCCTGGTTTGATCTTAATCCTCCTGCTAATGTAGATGTTGGACTGAAGCAGCTGATGTTAATTTACATTGAGGAAGGCCAGAGGATTGCTGAAGAACTACTGAGAGATTTCAGCTGCTGTCTGGGCTTTCACTGCCCAAATACACCTTCCTTTCTTTATGTGTTCAATACTTTTTCCTTGCATCATTTCATTATATTACACAGATCCTCATGTGTATGCTAATTAGATTAGTTGTTTTTTTTTTGCATATATGGATTTCTTTGGGGGCGAGGCAGTGGCGCAGTAGGTAGTGCTGTCACCTCACAGCAAGTAGGTCGCTGGTACGAACCTCGGCTCAGTTGGCGTTTCTGTGTGGAGTTTGCATGTTCTCCCTGCCTTCATGTGGGTTTCCTCCGGGTGCTCCAGTTTCCCCCAGAGTCCAAAGACATGCGGTACAGGTGAATTGGGTAGGCTAAATTGTCCATAGTGTATGAGTGTGTGTGAACGTGTGTGTGGATGTTTCCCAGAGATGGGTTGCGGCTGGAAGGGCATCCGCTGCGTAAAAACTTGCTGGATAAGTTGGCGGTTCATTCCGCTGTGGCGACCCCGGATTAATAAAGGGACTAAGCCGACAAGAAAATGAATGAATGAATGAATGATTTCTTTGGGTGCTACCAACATCCAGTGAAAATTTTAAGTCAACAGCACCTTTAGAAATATGTTTACTGAAAAAAAATGACGTGTTTAATACTTTATTCCCTATTTTCTTTATTCAATTGTATCTTCACTAAATACTAAATAAATTAATTGTAAGCAGTTCTTCAGAAATGCTAAATAGCAAACGGTATATATATATGCAAATCAACAAGACATATGATTTAATTAGAAAATTGGAGGAAACTTTTTATTTCATGCTATATATATATATATAGCATATATATGTATATATATATATATATATATATATATATATATATATATATATATATATATATATATATATGTATAGCTACATATATATATATATATATATATATATATATATATATATATATATATATATATATATATATATATATATATATATATATATATATATATGACAACATTAGCCTAGTTTTCCCTAGGTCTCCCATCCAGGTACTGACCATACTCAGCCCTGCTTAGCTTCAGTGAGTAATCAGTCTTGGGCTGCAGCTGGCAGAATGCACATGCTAATCGTCATGACGACGACTGATTCTCATGTTGCGTGTTTTATTGCATTATCGTGTTTGAACGGGCGTCTTGCAGAACAGGAGCCAGAAGTGCAAGACATCATGCAATGTTATTGAACATGCATGGGTTTTGGATTCCCAATGCAGTCAAGTGCAGGAGCGCTGGTGTTGTGTTGCAGTAATGTGACTCCTCTGTCTGCCGTCCTGCTTTGTGTGACTTTACAATGATATGATATTATAGAGAGCACTGTGTGTGTGTGTGTGTGTTCATGCACACATGTATAGGAAATGCCGACAGTGAGATACAAAAGAAGATGTTTTTTAAGTTCTTTACTAGACGTTTCCTTCAAGTGCTATTGAACTGCTCCAAAAAATCGAAGCGGGCTGATGAGAATGTAAAGATTTGTGCAGATTTCAGACTGTAAATTGGCGCTTGAGCATATGGTGTTTGAGTGAACACATTGAAGGTTAAATGTTTCGCCTCGTCCACATGCTCTCAGAATAATGTAGACTGCAGCAGATGGTATGTAGGCTGCACATTCACTTTATTTATGGCTGAATAAGAGTGTGTGTGTGTGTGTGTGTGTGTGTGTGTGTGTTTGTGTATGACTGTGGCAATTAGCTTTCATTTAGCCGGATATTTATTAATTATCTCGAGCTGCAGACGCCCATAATCCAATCTACTGTCGTAAAAGGTGCTTGTTTGTGCTTGCTTGTTTAAATGAGCACATATAGACATAAATAAAGCTCAGTGTGTTTGTGCATCTTTATATTTTATGAAAGCACTGTGTGTGTGTGGGGTTTGTTCAAAAATGCTTGTTGGTTGCTAGGGTGTTCTGGATGATTGACAGGGTGTTGCTAAGGAGGTCTCTTCCTGTCTGGAGTGAAAATTGTGATCTTTTTTGTGGATATTTGAGTTGGGAATCTCTTCTAACTTTCATAGTCTTAAAACCCTATAAGGAATGGTTCAACCAAAATGCATGTAACCATTGACTTCCATAGCATTTGATTTTCCCATGGAAGTCAGTGGTTACCGGTTTTCAGCATTCTTTAAAATATGTTCTGTTGTCTTAATATAAATATTTCATTATTTATTTAGTGTGGTATTTCATGACCTGTGACATGATGTTGATTAAGTATCATGGCCATTTACAGTGAGAAAACCAGTATTTTGAATGTACATTATGATATTTTGCACATGTAGAATACTGTGGTATTTATGTGTAGCATTTTTATGGTATTGTTGGCCTATACAATTGTATTATTATGTTTTTTTTTTACTTGCAGCATGTTTTGGCCTTGCATTTTTCGTATTTTTATAGTTTGACATGTGCAATGGTATTAATGTTATTTATTTTCTATCTAAGCAATGATTTCTAATTATGCATGACTACATGTAGATTATTTATTCATTTATTTAGCAGATGCCCTTTCAGCCGCAACCCATCTCTGGCAAATTTATTTATTTATTTGTTTTTTTTTTATTTGTTTTATTTTATTTTTTCATTTATTTATTTATTTATTTATTTATTTATTTATTTATTTATTTATTTATTTATTTATTTATTTATTTATTTTTACTAAGTTATGATTTCTACTACATAATAATCTACTACATGTAGATTATTTATTTATTTATTTATTTATTTATTTTTACTAAGTTATGATTTCTAATTATGCTTGCCTACATGTAGATTATTTATTTATTTATTTATTTATTTATTTATTTGTTTATTTATTTATTTTTATTTATACGTTAAATGTTATGTACTAAGCTAAGACTATTATTTATGTATGTCTACATATAGAATATTTATTTATTTATTTATTTATTTTTCTATCTAAGCAATGATTTCTAATTATGCATGACTAGATTATTTATTTATTTATTTATTTATTTATACGTTTAATATTATTTACTAAACTGACTTTTATTTATGCTAAGACTTTTATTTATGTATTTCTACATATATAATATTTATTTATTTATTTGTTTGTTTTTATTTTTATCTAAGAATTTCTACATATAGAATATTTATTTATTTATTTGTATGTTTAATATTATTTACTAAACCGACTTTTATTTTTGCATGTCTACATATAAAATAAGTAGTTATTTATTTATTTAGATCTTTTTTCATTCTAATCAATGATTTATAATTATGCATGACCATGTGTAGATTATTTATTCACTCATTAATTAATTAATTGATTAATTAGTTTATTTAGTTAGTTATTTATCTATTTATTTATTTTATTTATTTTACATCTAATTAATGCATTACAACATGTAGATTATTTATTTATTTTTTATTTACACGTGTTATTTAAATGTTATTTACTAAGCTCAAACTTTTAATTATGCATGTCTACATATAGAATATTAATTTATTAAGTTATTTATTTATTTATTTTTGTTTCCTTTCTAAGCAATTATTTCTAATAATGCATGAGTACATGATATTTATTTATTTGTTTATTTATTTATGTATTTATTCATTCATTTAAATGTGTAATGTTATTTACTAAGGTTAGACTTTTATTAAACCATCCAAATATTTATTTATTTGTATTTTTGTTTTTTATTTACTAAGCTAAGACTTCTAACTTCTATCACAGGTTTAACCCTAACCAGATACACATTTATCATTTATTTATAAATGCACACATTCTTTGATCCATTAGTCACTCGATTTATTTATCAGTTTTTATCTTTGTTTACGTCCTCAAAAAGAGCTTCTGTCATTTTCATCTCACTTCTGGGAACAATTGTGTCCACACACACACACACACACACACATACACTCCTTCACTCACTCCGTGTGTCTGGTTTTCGTGTAATTTATGATGGTGCTGCTGTCCGTCAGCCAAATAAAAACAGATGACGCTCCAAAAACATCGCCTTTGATAAACCCACCCATCCACACACACACACACACAAACACACACACACACACACACACTCAGAGAGTGAATGGGAATCAGATAAATGTCTTTCTTTGTCTGCGTTTCAGGCTTTGTGGGGGATGTGTTTTAGGTTAGATCGCTCAGGCATCCATCACCGCATGTCGCTCCAGGTCCATAGAAAGAAAAAAAAAAGAAAATGCTTATTAGAAAAATCTGTCATTATGCTTTTAAACACACGAGCACATTACATTTGCCTCGCCAAACAAGGGAGAACTTCCAGAGTTTTATTATTTGCACTTGAGTAAGTATTCCTCCGAGACATCTCACTAATTCAGTAATATTATTTTACATAACAGGTGAAGCCGTGGAGCTTATTTTAGTCTTAATAAATGTGATTATTAATATAACACTCAGAGCACTCCATCATTTCTTTGTGGAGAAGTTTGCTTTCTTCTATAACTATGGTTTATTCTGCTTTACAGGGTTAAACATTAAAATAATGATCCATTAGTTGTTGCGCAGCATTTATTAATCATTTAATAATGCACAATCATTAAGTATGTACAGTTGAAAGCAGAAGATGTCATACACTGTATAAAAAGGCACATACCATTTAAAAATAAGTCAGATGTTAATGTGACTAAACCTGTTCTCTTTTAGGTAAATTAGGATTATCAATGTGTTTCTGTTGTGCTTAATAGCAGAATAATGAGAGAGATATTTGTTGAGAAATTGTTATAACTCTTCTTGAAAGTCAAGTTTACACACAATAAGATTATTCTGCCTCTGGAAAAGCTCAGATGATGATGTCAAGCTTTTGGAAGTTTCTGATTGGCTAATTGACAACATTTGAGTTAATGTGAGGCACAACTGTAGAATAGTGTTGAAGGAAAAGCTCAAACACACTGCTTCCTTGTGTGACAACATGAGAAAATCAACAAGCCAGAATCAACAACAAAGCCAGATTACCATTAGCTGAATTACACTGGGGAAAGACTCATGTTTGGAGAAATGTCCTGTGCTTTGATGGAGCTAAGATTGAACTGTTTGGCCATAATGAGCAGTGTTACATTTGGAGGACAAAGGGGAAAGCGCACAAGCCTAGAAACACCATCCCAACTGTGCAGTATGGGGGCGGCAGCATCTTGTTGTGGGGCTGTTTTGCTGCAGGAGGGACTGGTCCACTTCACAGCATAGATGGCATCATGAAGAGAGAACATTATGGAGAAATACTGAAGCAATATCTCAAGACATCAGCCAGGAAATTAGAACTTGGCCACAAATGGGTCCTCCAAACAGATCATGACCCTAAGCACACTGCCAAATGAGTTCAAATGTGTTCAAATGTGTGTTCAAAGGACAAAAGAGTGAATGTTTTGGAGTGGCCATCACAAAGCCCTGATCTCAATCCTATAGAAAATTTGTGGGCGGAGGTGATTATGCTTGTGTGAGCAAGACAGCCTACAAATCTAACTTACAGCAATTCTGTCAGGAGGAATGGGCCAAAAATTCTTTAAACTATTGTGAGAAGCTTGTTGAAAGAGACCCAAAACATTTGACCAAAGTTATACAGTTTAAAAATAAAGCTAAAAAATACCAAGGAAATGTGTCTAAACATGTCTTTTCATTATTCTAGCATTTAGCAAATCATTTAGGCAATCCTAACGAACCTAAAATAGTAAACGTTTAGTATGATTTACCATCAGACATTAAAAAAAAAAAATGGTTATGTTCCTTTTTTTAGAGTGTATGTAAACTTCTGCTTTCAACTGTAAATAGTTAACCTATCATTTCAATTGCCCTTTATTCTGAATAATATAGTTTTACCCTCTAGAAGCTAATATATATATATATATATATATATATATATATATATATATATATATATATATATATATATATATATATATATTTCTTCCCAGTCTGATAGCATGCACAATTTAGAAATATCTCCAAATAAAAATAAATTTTTAAGCTTTAAAGAAATAATTATTTTTTTTATTAAAATTGCATTAAACATGACATTAAAGTGCATTAAATCAGATTTGAAGATGCCTGCAGAAACCCTGAATCAACGTATTGTTCATTATTTGTTCACAATAATACATACATTAAGTAAGATTAGCTAATGGAGCATTATTTTAAAGTGTTACCCTGTTTTACATGCATTGCAATAGTGTTAGATCAATGACTGAAGCGATCCAATGCACCATTTTTTTCACAAGCCGGCCAATAAAACATGAAAAAAAAGAAGTCTAAATACACACCACTGAGTTTCGCATTTGCAAACATGCTGGTGTTTTCTTCACAACATGTAAAAAGTGTAGTTGTGGAAGTCTAATAGTCTTAATAAGCCAGATCGAAATAGATTTGTGTCTGAATGACATCTGTTGTGTTAAGACTGAAGCTCGTGCGCTCATATGGTTGGATTTCTAATCAGCCCAACAGCACACAATGGCTTTAAATGCATGCCAGAGATAGTTGGACGCCGTCCCAACCTGAGCAAAAACTCTTTTCATTATTCCATCATTTACACCAAACTAGCCGTTCATCTGTCTGTGAAAGCAGAAGGCGTGTGTGTTGGTGTGTGTTTGCATATGATCGCACCAGTCCACTTGATTCATGGATAAACTACTAGTTAAATGTTTGGAACGTGCACCCTTGTCGTAGATATACCCAAGAATTTGATAGCGTTGCATTCAAAGTGGCGTCGCCTCTTCAAGTTAATGAAAGCTACAAATTGAAAGTCGAATGCAAACGCCATCTTGCATCCAAATTGAGTTTTGATATCCTTGAGAATTGAGCTGCGACATGAAAAAAACCAGGCAAACAAAAGAGAGGAGAAAAAACACATTTCTATTATATAGGAGCTTAATCTTGACGTCATGGTGGTGGCGCAGTGGGTAGCACGATCCCCTCACAGCAAGAAGGTCGCTGGTTCCACATGGGTCAGTTGGCATTCTATGTGGAGTTTGCATGTTCTCCCTGTGTTGGCGTGGGTTTCCTCCAGGTGCTCTGGTTTCCCCACAGTCCAAACACATGCGCTATAGGGGAATTGATTAACTAAATTGTTGTGTTTATGTGCGAATGAGAGTGTATGAGTGTTTTCCAGTGATGGGTTGCAGGTAAAAGGGCATCCACTTATCCATATGCTGCATAAGTTGGTGTTTCATTCCGCTGTGGCAACCCCTGATTAATAAAGGGACTAAGCTAAAAGTAAATTAGTGAATGAACATTGGTGGCTCAGTGGTTAGCACTGTGGCCTGACAGCAAGAAGGTTGCTGGTTTGAATCCTGGCTGGATCATTTGGTATTTCTGTTGTAGAGGTTGCTCGTTCTCCCCATGTTGGCGTGGGTTTCCGCTGGGTGCTCCAGGTGAACTGAATAAACCAAATTGTCCGTAGTGTATGAGTGTGTGTGTGAATGAGTGTGTATGGGTGTTTCCCAGTACTGGGATATGGCTGGAAGAGCTTCAGCTGTTAGGGTTAGGGTTAGGGTTATCATTTGTTTGCGGGCATCCGGTAGTCTCTATGCATTAGCGGGAGACTCCCTGATGCCCGCAAATGAATGATAATCTCCTGGAAATCTCGCTTCTCCCACCCGGTTCTTAAGTAGTCTCCACCGCATCCCTCCCAGCTCTTCAGGTACGTCAGGCGGGACTTCTAAGAGACTTAGGATGTCTGCTTAATAATTTAACAGCAATGGGTTTACTCATTTACTCACGCTTTTTGTAGTGCACACTATAAAAATTACAAATAATATTACAAAAAGTCCTCACAACAAACGATTTAATGCTACTTTAACTTCGATAAGTTCATTGGGTTTCAACTATTTATTTATTTATTTATTTATTTTTTAAGACTTATTTTTGACCTTTTTGTCTTATTGGATTGAACAGTAATCAGACAGGAAGCGAAGTGGGAAAATGTCGGGTTGGGAAATGTCTTCGAGCCAGGATTCGAACTCGGGGCGCCTTGAAGTGCTACCGCACCACATGTCGGCACACTATTCATTCATTCATTCATTCATTTTCCTCTCAGCTTTGTCCCTTTATTAATCCGGGGACGCCACAGCGGAATGAACCGCCAACCCATCCAGAAAGTTTTTACACAGCGGATGCCCTTCCAGCCGCAACCCATCTCTGGGAAATAACCATACACACTGATTCACACTCATACACTACGGACAATTTAGCTGACCTAATTCACCTGTACCACATGTTTTTTTTTCGGCTAGACCCTTTAATAATCAAGGGTTACCACAGCGGAATGAACCACCAACTTATCAGCATATGTTTTTTTTTTGTTTTTTTTTTGGAGCGGATGACCTTCCAGCCACAACCCAACACTGGGAAACACCCATACACTCTTGAATTCACACACATACATTATGGCCAATTTAGCTTAATCAATTACCCTATAGCACATACAGTATGTTTGGACTGTGGGGGAAACTGGAGCACCCGGAGGAAACCCACGTGAACACAGGGAGAACATGCAAACTCCACACAGAAACTCCAACTGACCCAGCCAACGCTCGAACCAGCAACCTTCTTGCTGTGAGGTGACAGCACTACCCAAGGCCGGAGCAAGCTGAACTGCTGCTCTAGGCAAAGGGACGGTCATGCCGCCCTCAAACCTAAAGTGAAACAAGGGGGGGGGGGTTTGGGGGGGGGGGGGGGGGTATTTTTTCTATCCTGCCACCCTAGACGCGGATATAACTGAGGCACGGGTGGCGAGGGTAGTTTTGGGGACGCTGCACTCTATATTCTGCCACCCTAGACGCGCATATAATTGTGGTGGCGAGGATAGTTTCGGGGACGCCGCTCTATCTATTCTGCCACCCTAGACGCGGATGAGGGCGCGGGTGGCGAGGGTAGTTTCTGGGACGCCGCCCTCTCTATTCTGCCGCCCTATGCGGCTGCCTAGGTCGCCTCTATGGAAGCGCCAGCCCTGGCACTACCTACAGCACCACTGCGTCGCCATCGACACACTAACCACTAGGCTATTGCGCCAACTTCAGTCAATTTGACTAATGTAAGTAGAGATGACTAGAAAATAATAATTTGGTTCAACTTAAAACATAAAGGCAGTAAGAATGTTTGATGTTAAAGGTAAGTTAAAGGTGACTTTTATCATTATTTTTAATAGTTTATTAGTTTTAATAGTCTACAGTTGAAGCTTACATTTATTTATTTATTTTTAATATTTTGAAGTGCTTTTTAACAGAGAGAGAAAAAAAAGACAAAATACCTAAAACAGCTAATTTCCATATATGTGGTACAGTTTGTCAAGAGCTGATGTCAGCTGATGTGCTGTATTATCATGGTAAATATATAAAGATGTGAAGTTATAAGTGTATTGAGATCTCCTGCTGACTCATCGCACTGAAGCAGAGCACACACTCATCAAATCCTGCACCTCATGCTGATTTTAAGGATAAACTCTAACAATGGACTCACTCGCACCAATGTTTTGTGGTGAAACCAGGCGGCGACGGGACGTTTGTCAAAACTAGCAGAACGTCCTTGAAGATTAAATGTAAATCGCAAGGTTGTGCCACGTCCAAGGGTTCTGAGAAATACATAATTCATCCGCATCACTTGAAGATGTGATTATATGTATTACACAGTTAAAGCATGTGGGAGATGCTCCTCCAGCAGTCTAAGCGGCTGCTAATGAGACTAATGCTTTTTATTTTCTCTCTTTCTTTTGTTGTCTGTTTTTTCATTTCGCTGCTCAGTCCAATTCTTAAAGATATGGGGCTCTATTTTGACGGTCCATGTGCAGAGCGCAGGGCGCAAACGCTTTCAGGGCGTGTCAGGACGCATTTTTGCTAATTTATGGACGGGAAAATCTGCTTTGCGCCGTGGCGCATGGTCTAAAAGAGTTGAGTTTATTTTCATAATGAGTTATAGGTGTGTTTTGAGAATAAATCAATCAGAGTCTCATCTCCCATTCCCTTTAAGAGCCAGCTGCGTCGCGCCAAGAGCGCATTCGCTATTTATAGGATGTAAAGTAAGTCTAAGTGGAAAAACTGAGCATTTCACTAGCAAACAGTTCACAGTTAACAGAAAACTGTTAAACAGAGCATCTACTGCGTGAGAATGAGAGATAATGGATCTACTTTCACTTTCGCTCTTGGATAGGGAAACCTTTACACACAGACATCAATTAGTCTATAAATGAATACTTTTATTTGTTAAGCGCAAATATTCGTTTTAAAACTATTTCTAAATTCAGTTCTAATTTCCAGCAAACAAATAAATGAACAATAATAACAAAGTGTGTTCGAAAACCTGAGTTATATCCTAAAACACATGCTGTGCCCCATATGGTCTAAAACCTGACAGATGAGCAAATCTAAGCTTGTTTTTAATAAAACAAATATAAATATGGATATAATAAATAATACTGCTAATAATAATAACATTATACAAAAGCACATTGTTATGAATGAACTGAAAAAGCCCCCCGAGATGAAGAAGACATAAAAGCAGTGATTTTTCATATTTATGTAGGCTAGAAAATAATATGTTTTGTAATATTTTAATCCTTTATATTTATATCCTATATCTATTCTTATTATATCCTATATATATCCTTAATATTTACATTTTTTCATATGTAAAGATATTTGCCTATTGCTCTCTTGTGTGTATTAAGCAGTGTGTAAGCGAGGCGCAGCTCTGCGCTGGAGTTTAGACCGGGTTTGTTTTGGTCTAATGAAAAATCTATTATAGTTTCTCAAAACAGCAACGCGCCAGCGGTCCGCCTCAGAACACCTTCCTTTTTAGACCAAAACGCCTATGGGTGCACATATGAGCGCTACTGCATTTGCTATTTAAACAGCGTAGCGCAACGCCTCAAAACCACTCTTGCACCAAGCTGAAACTACCAAACAAATATTGCGCCGCGCCTTGCGCCACATTGCGCCGGGTGTATGATAGGGCCCATGAGCACACTGTTCTCCTATGACCTGGCATATTAACCTAACTTTAGCCTATTGTACAATTTAAGTCAAAATTATTCATCCTCCTGTGATTTCCTAAATAATAATATTTCTTAAATAATTTTTATCAGATTCAGGAATTTTTCACAGTATTCCTTATAATATTTTTTCTCCTGGAGAAAGTCATATTTGTTTTATTTCGGCTACAATAAAAGCAGTTTTTATTATTTTTAAGCCATTTAAGGTTAATATTATTAGCCCCCTTAAACAATACTTGTTGCGATTGTCTCCAGAACAAACCACTGTTATACAATGACTTGCCTA
Source organism: Danio rerio (assembly GCF_049306965.1). Taxonomy (NCBI): domain Eukaryota; kingdom Metazoa; phylum Chordata; class Actinopteri; order Cypriniformes; family Danionidae; genus Danio; species Danio rerio. The sequence goes on along the minus strand of NC_133181.1, from coordinate 60,771,112 downwards.
ATTACCCTAACTTTACCCTAATTACCCTAGTTAAGCCTTTAAATGTCTCTTTAAGCTGTCTTGAAGAATATTTAGTCTAATATTATGTCCTGGCATCATGGCAAAGAGAAAATAAATCATTAGAAATGAGTTAATAAAACTTAGAAATGTGCTGAAAAAAGTGGCAATTAATTCTGAATATATTCAGTTTTTTTTTTACTTCAGCCAAACTGATTTAACTTACAATTTCGCCAGGAGAAAAATCTAACAGGAAATAGAGTGAATAATATTTTTGTCCTCGACCATATGTGTGACATGTCCAACATAATATTAATGATTAGCATTTCCATGTTATTTTTGCACATGGACTTTGAAATATCACGTAAATGTCATGCTGCATGATTTTCAGGGCTGTTGTTTGTTTAAGTACCAATTACTTTACCATGGTTCATCCACGGTACATTTTTACAGCTTTTACCATGGCATAAATCATGCAGTGGTTTTGTTTTGAATGCTCTTCCAGAACAGTTGAGGACTATTCGAGCACTAAAAAATATCCAGATTTTGTGATTCATGTTTTTATTTTTTATTTTCCCCACATATTTATGCTTCTGAATTGCATTATGGGACCTTGATCTTTCTTCCAGCAACTTTTAGACTGGAAAAGATCAAAAAAGTGATTTTTATTGACGTCTTTAATAGTCTGCAGTGCTATATTGTCTGGGTTTGGGTTATATATTATAAATATATTACGCTACAAACACCTTGTAATAAACGCCCAGCACATTTTCTGTTATTTTTAGAGTTCATGCAGAAGTCATGGAATTTTGACATGGCATTTTTCAGGCCTGGAAAAGTTTTGGAAAAACCAAAAAAAAAAAAAAAACACAAAGATTTGTAAAAGTCATGGAAATTGATTTATCAAATATCTGTATACTTGAATTAGGGCTGCGCGATATTGGAAAAATCTGACATTACGATACTTTGTATGTCTGTGGTGTATATTGCGATGTGAATACAATTTCACCAGATGGTTTAGCAGGTTCATTTGGATTGATCGGGGGGATTTTGTAAAGGAGTGAATCTCGTATAACATATAACGAATAAATGACAAGCGTAGATAAAAACAATATAGTAAAAATAAAAGTGAATGATAGTTTTCATTTGTTCACTATTCAGGTGCAGATGTTGAATAGTCATCACAGCATAGTCTTCATTGTATATTATTTAATCTTTATTAAAGTTACAAAACATTTCTTGTGGCCGGATGTTTTAAACTCTGAAATATTGAAATGTTCACACAGTCACAGGCCTTATGCTGTGTTCACAACAGACGCGGAACGAGCTAATGAATTAAATAGCCGCGTGAACATTTGAGTTTACTCGCTTCATTCGCACGTCAAACCCAGCTTCATTCACGCGTCAAATTCACTTCAAAACAGACGTGGATTCGCGTGATGGGCAGGGCTTCTGTCTGCCTGGTGACTGTAGCTTCGATGCTAAACGGCTAACATGGATTTTATGAAGAAAATAACAGAGTTTATATGTTTTATGAAGGCTGAAAAACAGCGTCGATACGTTTAGGGTCGTGTCTGAGTCCACTACATTCTTTCAGAGGTGCATCCAGCTCTGTGAGCTCATAAACTCCTCCAGAAACTGAACCTGGATGATGGAAGCTTTCAGCGGTGCTTCTGACTGAGCCCAGCCCAGTTTGATGACTTGTTGTCGGTGTCGGCTGGAGGATTTCCCCCGGGACACCATCAACAGGTTCTACCTCACAATCACATCCCCACAAGACCAAGCTCCTGATTGGTTAAAGCGGTGCGAATGTCCACTTAAGTTAAGATTTTTGAACTCAAACGATTCGTGCGTAACGCACGTTAAGCACATCATATGTGCAAAACGCTCATTTCACGCCACGCCATTCGCACGTATCCGCTTGTTAAGTGGTGACGTGTTTGTGACGTATGTAATACTGTTTCCGGGTCCAAGCCGCCATTCATTTGAGTGGAGAAATCATTTGTTTATGATCTCGTTTTATTCCTATCACACATTAAAGTTAATTTTATATAAAATCATAGTGTACACAACAATCTGTGGGCTTGCTGCATAACAAATACCAAAAATGTAACAATTTATAAAAAAATTAATCACTTTTTTTTTAGGCATGGACATATATATTGCAATCGTGACTTTCGAAAGCATTAAATCGCTTTGTAAACGTTTATTATTACCATTTCATGAGTCTCCCCATTCAGTTGAATAGAGCGCTTGGACCCAGAAGCGGCTTCGCGTGGCGTCACACGTAACAAGCGGATTACGGCATTCGCACCGCGCCATTCGCGCAATTCACGCCATTAGCGCATATCACGCCGCAGGATGTCTATTCGCACGTTTGCATTGACTTAACCTAGCGGCAACCTCCCGCTCTCCCTTAGGAAGCCAATACGGAAGTAACTAAAACTGCAATTCATCTGAAATTCCGCTAGTCCTGGCCGCTCCTGGCTCCAAAACAGAGCAAATTTCAATTGAGCCCACTGTTAGAATGGCCAACTTTACAGCAGAAAAAAAGGTGTTTACAGCCTGGTACAATAAAAAGATTTTGGTTAATACAGGTAATATTACCCTTCATGACAACTGTGAGGGGGGTGAATATTTTTATAACTCATCCGTTTCCTTTATATTAGGTTATATTAATTCTGCATAATTAAGGGCGTGGCCACTTGATTGACAGCTAGGTCTCGTTGGTCGCCGTCACGTCACCTCAGCTGAATCCTGCAGATTAGCCACTGAACTTGGCATATTTATCATATTTCTGTGTTGTTTTATGTGGCTTTACACAGTCAACTGCCTTTTGGACTTGTTTCCCACAATTATTAGATGGCATGGCATGCTGAGTGCACTTAATTGTGCTCACAAACCATTCACGTGGCCGCCGTTTCCCATGTGAGTAAAGTTCTATACTTATATACCATCTCTATACATGTATGTGTTTTATTTAAGATCATTTATATTTATATTTAGAGCTGTAATGCACTCCAGAATCTGTCAGATTGATTAGCTGTGGGCTCTAGATCAGTCATCTGAAGCGTTGTCATACAGTGTTATGCTGGATTTTATCAATAGTCTTAGAGTAACTAACACAGACTATATCTGAAGTGTTTGGAAGTAATTCGCGTTTTCCTCCTGTAGGAAAACATCATAAGAACAATGTTTAGTGGCTCAGTGTATTACAGCAGTGTTTTTAAAAGGCTAAACACTTTATTAATATAGTGTACAACCAAGCACAAGTGGTCAGAACACAAACAAGTCACTGGTGATAAAGTATTAAATGTTCTCCCAAAGTAAAGTGTGTCTGAACCAGGTCCAGGCAAAATGCCAGCAGGTGTCTGTAGCTCCGCTCACTCTCCGCCTCTTTGTCCTTGTTTGGTATCCCGCCGTGGGTGTGATGACGCGTGACCAAAATGGCAACGGTTGGCCGCTCCTACTTGTGGCTTCTTTTGCGCTCTTCAGAAACCTATGGGTGACGTCACGGATACTACGTCCATATATTTTACAGTCTATGGACTTAACATGTAAATCACTCATGCTTGATGCGCGTTCCGTGTCTGGTGTGAACGCAGCATTAAAGGGACAGTTCACTCAAAGATTAAAATGTACTCACTAAAATGTACACACTTCACTTGTTTCAATACTATAGAAGTGATTAAATTATACTCTTTGTGCTCATTTAAAAAAAAAACAAAAAGAAAAAATATAAATGTTTGAAACAAGTAAAGGATGTAATGAAAATGGTAAGTAATTTTGGGGTGAACTATGTCTGTAAATATGCATGCAGATGATACTCCATTCTGTTTAAACTCGATATTACACTATAATCCCAACACTGCATACCTGCGATGTGACTATTGCGGATGCACACATTGCGATATCGATGCTGAAGCCGTATATTGTGCAGCTCTAACTTGAGGAGTTGTCTAATTTTCTGTCCTTGGCCAAATACTTGCTCTGACATTGTTAGTGCTGTGTAAGCATCATCAAAATCAATTTCACATAGATATAAAAGCTAATAGGTGATGCAGTAGGTAGTGCTGTCGCCTCACAGCAAGAAGGTTGCTGGTTCGAGCCTCGGCTGGGTCAGTCGGCATTTCTGTGTGGAGTTTGCATGTTCTCCCTGCATTCGCGTGGGTTTCCTCCGTGTGCTTCGGTTTCCCCCACAGTCCATAGACATGTGATACAGGTGAATTGGGTAGGCTAAATTGTCCTTGAGTGCCGCTGTCCTGCAGAGTTTAGCTCTAACATCCTTCAACACACCTGCCTAGAGTTGATTAGCTGGTTCAGGTGTGTCTAATTGGGGTTGGAATTGAAATATGTGGTATATCGGCCCTCCAGGACTGAGTTTGGACACCCTTTTATTTATCAGGGGTCGCCACAGCGAAATGAACCGCTAACTATTCTGGCATATGTTTTACACAGCGGAAGCTCTTCCAGCCGCATCCTAGTACTGGGAAACACCCATACACACTCATTCACACACTCACTCATACACTACGGACAATTTGGGTTATTCAGTTCGCCTGGAGCACCCAGCGGAAACCCACGCCAACATAGGGAGAACGAGCAACCTCTACACAGAAATGCCAAGGACTCAAACCAGCAACCTTCTTGCTGTCAGGCTACAGTGCTAACCACTGAGCCACCAATGTTCATTCACTAATTTCCTTTTTAGCTTAGTCCCTTTATTATATTATTTATATTGCCACAGCGGAATGAACCACCAACTTATCCAGCATATGTTTTAAGCAGTGGATGCCCTTTTACCTGCAACCTATCACTGGGAAACACTCATACACTCTCATTCGCACACAGACACTACAATTTAGTTCATCAATTCCCCAATAGCGCATGTTTTTGGACTGTGAGGGAAACCGGATCACCCGGAGGAAACCCATGCCAACACAGGGAGAACATGCAAACTCCACACAGAAATGGCAACTGACCCAGCCGAGGCTCATGTATTTATTTATTTATTTATTTACTTACTTATTTATTTACTTATTTATGTGTTTATATAGCCTTTACTCTAGTTCTCCATCATGGCACATCTCTGAATATCAGTGAACATTCAGATCTCTCAGTTATAGAAGTGAATTGTGAATCTCAGAGGAGCGACGACAGTCTCTCTTCACACAATAGCTGCTCGCCCCACTGTTTACAACACACAATTTAGTTTCCTTCCAACAATTATGAGGGAAATTGAATCTCAGGAAATGTTCATTTTCACATGCATTAGAGCAGACAATAACAGGGAAGCCTACAAAGACATCTGTGTTCAAAGCGCAGCAGATCTGCAGTATACGGGAGATTAATATCCAGCGCTGGCAGCGGGAGCGCGTGTCCGAAAACATCAGATCACAGGACGGTCACTGAGAGTCCGATGCGTTACAGATATGGTACAGCTGAATATCTGCACATCTGCGAGTAAACATCACAAATGAGATCAGAGCAGAGTCCAAAGACCAGAACTAAGGTTTGGTCAGGTTGTGCTGCTTATAGTGTGCAATGATAGAACATTATTTTATTTTGTTTTATTTTATTTTGTTTTGTTTTGTTTTGTTTTGTTTTGTTTTGTTTTGTTTTGTTTTGTTTTGTTTTGTTTTATTTTATTTTATTTTATTTTGTTTTATTTTATTGTTTTGTTTTGTTTTATTTTATTTTATTTTATTGTTTTGTTTTATTTTGTTTTATTTTATTTTATTTTATTTTATTTTATTTTATTTCATTTTATTATGTATTTTATTTGTATTTATTTATTTATTTATATATTTTATTATGTATTTTATTTTATTTATTGGTTTATTTTATTTTTTATTAAAGCCTAACAATTTTTGAATCTGTAGTCATATTATATTTTCATATATAGTTTAGTTTATATATATATATATATATATATATATATATATATATATATATATATATATATATATATATATATATATATATATATATATATATATATATATATATATATATATAATTTATGTGTGTTTATTTATTATTATTTGATTTATTTAATTTATTGTTTTGGTTTTAATTTGTTTATGTATCTATTTATGTATTTATTTATTTTGATTTATTTTGTTTTATTTATTTATTCATTCAAGTGGCATTCATTCGTAAATTCAATTCTGTAGTCATATTATAGTTTTATATTTAGTTTTGTTTAATTACATTTCATTTGTTTGTTTATTTGTTTATTTATTTATTTATTTATTTTTGTATTTATTATTTTAGTCATTCATTCATTCATTCATTCAAATAGTTTGAAACAAATTGTAAAGGTTTGAAACCAAATGATTGTAGTACTGTACATATATGTAAATATATATAATTTATACATATATTATTTGTGCTGATATCACCAAACATTTAGAATATTAGTAACTTAAACATTTTAATAAATTCTGTTATTTAGTCTGTATAAGTTTTAAGAGTTCACACTTAGCTGATGATTGATTATAAAGCGTGTTTGGCAAGCTGTCCCGGGAGAGAGTCTTGAGCTCATAAGATCCTCGAGCCTGGGGCTCCCTCCCGTTTGCAGGGCGAGAGGGGAGTTCTTCACGAGAGGGGAGTTCTTTAGGTAAACACAGCTGCTGTGCTCGTGCATCCAGGTTCATCATGAACAACTCAGTGCGCATGCGCTAATTGCACTATCGCGGTCTGATGATGTTTCAATCAAGGTTTATATGCATCAAATACATAACATCTGTGCCATTTCAGCTGATGAACATATTAACAATAATACAACCGAATAGCCGAATTAAATGTATGCATTGGCATGTTACAGCCCTAATGAGTATGATTATGTGAAACTGCATATATATACACATTGCAATGATTTCGGGTACTTACTTAGCGATACACACACACATATATGCACAATCCTTAAATGCTCTGCTGATTTGGACTCTATAATACTTGTTTTATTACTTTAAACTATCAACAACCTCCACTGAGCAATATTCTATCATTCTTCCCGCTCTGTGGTGGATTTTGGCATAGTCCATTTCAGGTGAGATGGCGGGGGTGAGTGGAAGAAACCAAGTCGTGGGGGGAATATTTTCTACATAAAAAAATTTATGATTTCTTATGTGGACCGGTACTAATTGTTCCACGCACCGGTACGGTCCGAGGCCCGGTAGTTGGGGACCACTGGTATAGGTGAATTGGGTAAGCTAAAGTGTCCATAGTGTATGTGTGTGAATGAGTGTGTATGGGAGTTTCCCAGTGATGGGTTGCAGCTGGAAGGGCATCCGCTTCTTAAAACATGCTGGATAAGTTGGCGGTTCATTCCACTGTGGCGACCACAGATTAATATAAGGACTAAGCCAAAAAAAAAAAGAATGAATATATATATATATATGTATATATATATATATATATATATATATATATATATATATATATATATATATATATATATATATATATATATATATACATATATATAGAGGACTAAACTTATTATTATTTTTTTTTTATTAATACAAATTATATAGTGTAAAGCAAAATTAGTACACTGCAAAGAATGCTTTTCTTACTTTGATTTTTTTATCTTGTTTCTAGTCCAAATATTTAAAAACTCTTAAATCAAGCAGAATTTTCTAGACAAGCAAAATGTACTGTCTTGTTTGAGGATATAATATGCCAAAAAACAAGTTAAATAATCTGTCAATGGGGTAAGCAAAATAATCTTATGTAAAAAGGAAAAACAAGATTGTTTTGCTAACCACATTGGCAGAATATTTTGCCTGTCTTAAGGAAAAACTCATTGAATATTGGCATATTATTTGTGAAAACAAGACAGTATGTTTTGCTTGCCTAGAAAATGCTTCTTGATATAAAAATGTTTAGATATTTGGACTAGAAACAAGACAAAAAATCTGTGTGTTTTATAGCGTTAAATTAAAAATTATGGTTTAAAGCAAAACTCGAGTTTGCATGTTCTCCCTGTGTTCGCGTGGGTTTCCTCCAGGTGCTCCGGTTTCATTCAAAAGTCCAAAGACATGCAGTATAGGTGAATTGGGTAGTCTAAAGTGTCCATAGTGTATGTGTGTGAATGAGTGTGTATGGGTGTTTCCCAGTGATGGGTTGCAGCTGGAAGGGAATCCGCTTTATAAAACATGCTAGATAAGTTGGCGGTTCATTCCACTGTGGCGACCACAGTTTAATATAAGGACTAAGCCGAAAAGAAAATCAATGTATATATATATATATATATATTTATGTGTATATTTATATATATATATATATATATATATATATATATATATATATATATATATATATATATATATATATATGTATATATATGTATATATATATATATATATATATATATATATATATATATATATATATATATATATATATATATATATATAGAGAGAGAGAGAGAGAGAGAGAGAGAGGACTAATCTTATTGACCTTAAACCTTTTGTTTTTAATTATTAATACAAATTATATAGTGTAAAGCAAAATTAGTACACTGCAAAAAATTCTTTTCTTACTTTTCTTACAGTGTAAGGAGTAATTAACCATCTTAATGAGATGTGAATCTTTTGAAAGTTCACAAAAGAAATCCCAAAAATAAATGACATATGCAAATATAATATCAGTTTGTCTAAAGTTACCTCTGTAAAAATCTGAAAAAGTGCTGAAATGTCTAAAGTGTTGTTCAGATGGCAGAACACTTGTATTATATTACACACAACAGGTTTAACAGCAAAGTTCTGATCACGTGAATCATGTCGAAGCTTTAGAAATTCATCTCTCGGTGACTTTTATAGGGTTAAGTCTCACGAGCAATGAAAAAGCAATCTCTAAGCGATGAAAATGTAGTCGCGAGTGAGTTCAGACTCTTTCTTAAAATACGGTTTAGCGTTTTAGCCTTGTGGAGACGGATGATATATTTAGGAGAAGTTTGTGATTTGAGTAATGCAAGGTGAAATCGGAGGTCTTGTGTCTCTCTCTCCTTCTCCACGGCCGTGTATTTGCTAAAAGTATTTTTTGTTTGCAAGATAAATGGCCGTTCTCCAGGCGAAGATGACAGGCAACACAAAGATGATATTGAATTGATTTCTGAAATGTTGCAGAACTGACTGTTTGATGTATACGGGCAGACATGAATCATAAAAATTCTATTAAAAAAGCTCTTGAATGGTTGACAGCGGAATATTATTTCTGATGATTAATTTGACTCAGTCATTATGGACGGGGGCTCCAGTCAGATCGCCTCCTACAAAATTGCTTTTCATTCCCTCTTGAATACCCCGGCAATCTCTCTCTTTCTCCCTCTCTTTTTTCCCTGAATTTAACATTACATGCTCCAAAGTTAGACTGATGTGAAACACAAGATTCAGTACAGTCTTTGTGACGAAGACAAAAGAGCAGAGGCGATCGCAAACTTCAGCGTTTCTAAAACATGCTCGCTGCTTTCACATTTAGAGTAGTGAAATCTTCACCTGCTAAACAAGCTGGATCTGATCTGATCACATCTCGAGTCAACAACTGACTGCTTCACATGATGTGCTTAGAGTGATTCTCCAGTAAACAACTCACTAATTCAAAGTGAGTCTTTAGTAAACAACCCACTGATTTAAATGATCCATTTATAGTGAGTTTCCATTCAACCAATCATTGATTCAAATGATCCATTTAGAGTGAGTATTGAGTAAACAACTCACTGATTCAAATGATTTGTTTAGAGTGAGTCTCCATTCAACAACTCATTGATTAAAATGATTTGTTCAGAGTGAGTCTCGAGTAAACAACTCACTGATTCAAATGATTTGTTTAGAGTGAGTCTCCATTCAACAACTCATTGATTAAAATTATTTGTTCAGAGTGAGTCTCGAGTAAACAACTCACTGATTCAAATGATTTGTTTAAAGTGAGTCTTCATTCAACAACTCATTAATTCAAGTGATCCATTTAGAGTGAGTATCCAGTAAACAACTCACTGATTCAAATGATTTGTTTAGGGTGAGTCACCATTCAACAACCCACTGATTTAAATGATCCATTTATAGTGAGTTTCCATTCAACCAATTATTGATTCAAATGATCCATTTAGAGTGAGTATCGAGTAAACAACTCACTGATTCAAATGATTTGTTTAAAGTGAGTCTACATTCAACAACTCACTGATTAAATGATCCATTCAGAGTAAGTCTTGAGTAAACAACTCACTGATTAAATGATCCATTCAGAGTAAGTCTTGAGTAAACAATTCACCGATTCAAATGAGTTGTTCAGAATGAGTCACAATACAACAACTCACTGGATCAATTGATCCATTCAGAGTGAGTCTTGAGTAAACAACTCACTGATTCAAATGATTTGATTAAAGTGAGTCACCAGTCAACAACTCATTGATTCGAGTGGTCCATTCAGAATGAGTCTTGAGTAAACAACTCACTGATTCAAATTATTTGTTTAGAGTGAGTCATCATTGAACAACTCATTGATTCAAATGATCCATTCAGAGTTAATCTTGAGTCAATAACTCACTGATTCAAATAATCCATTCAGTGTGGATCTCGAGTCAACAACTCACTGATTCAAACTATTTGTTCAGAGTGAGTAACCATTTAACAACTCACTGATTCAAACTATTTGTTTAGAGTGAGTAACCATTTAACAACTCACTGATTCAAATGATTCATTCAGAGAGTTAGTCTTGAGTAAATAACTCACTGACTCAAATGATCCATTCAGAGTGAGTTTTGAGTAAACAACTCACTGATTCAAATGATTTGTTTAGAGTGATTCATCAGTAAATAGTACATTGATTCCATTATGCATTCAGTGTGTGTCTCGAGTGAACTAATTGATTCAAACGATCCATCCAGAGTGAGTCTCTAGTGAACAACTCTCTGGTGTAAATAATCCATTCAGAGCAGATCTTGAGTCAACAAGTCATCGATTTAAATGATCCATTCAGTGTGAGTCTTGAGTAAACAACTCACTGATATAAATGATCTATTCAGAGTTAGTCTTGAGTCAACAACTTACTGATATAAATGATACATTCAGGGTAAGATTTGAGTCAACAACTTACTGATTCAAATAATCTGTTCAGAGTCAGTAAACAACTCACTGAATCAAATGAGTTGTTCAGAGTGAGTCACAATTCAACAACTCACTGGATCAATTGATTTTTTTTTCTTTCTTTTTTTTATTAAAGAGGTCGATCAAATACAATTACATACATAGAGACAAATAATACAAATAAATAAACAAATGTACAGAAATACACACAAAGACAAATAAACGCCAGGGTAACAAAAATAGGACTGATGAAATAAAGTTACATCTTAAAGAGACACAAAAGAAGAATATAAGGATACCGTTTTTGTTGCTTTTGGATGAAGAGAATGCTGGATAGTTTCCAAATATTGGTCTAGGTCGATTTTGAACAGATCAAAAAAAAGGTTTAGAGCCACTGGATCAATTGATTTCTTTAGAGTGAGTCTTGAGTGAACAACTCACTGGTTCATTCGGTTCCAAGATGGCGACTGGTTAACAACCATGTGCTGAAGCTCTGCACATGCTAAACCATTTAATAATAGCTAGATAAGTAAAAGGGCCAAAAAGCGTCTTGTTACTGACCGGAGTTTCTTTTTATTATTATTATTCATTTTTCACATTTTTCAAACGAGTGCAATGGAAGAACGCAGAGCTGCTCGAAGTGCCACTCATTCTTATGCGAGGAGATCTCTGGATGCCGCGCTCAAGATGGATGATGCATCGATTAAAATTCCCTTACCTGAAACTCCTAATCCACCGACTAAAAAATCAAAAACAACTGACAAAGGGGCGTCGGAGAGTCAAACGGTGTCCAACTCGCACCTGCTGGAAGTTTTGGAACGAGTTGAAAAAATGCAGTTAGAGTCGCTGACTCGTATGCAATCCCTCGAGACAACAGTGAAAGATAACACCAATTCACTAAACAGTGTAACCGAGGCGCTGGAATTTATGAATAACCAAGTAGAAGAAATAACGGGCAATGTGACAACGCTACAGAAGAGAGTGGAATCGCTGGAGAAGGAGAACTGTGTGCTGCGGGATAAATGCGAGGAACTCGATACTTACAAGCGGAGGTGGAATCTACGAGTGTCCGGTATTCAGGAGCAGCGCGGCGAAGATGTCCGCAAAGTTTTGATTGACTTGTTCAGTAAAGTTTCTCCTGTAATAGCAGAACAGCTGATCTACACGCTCGATGTGGCCCACAGACTGGGTCCTCGCGCTGACGGAGCTCGCCCCAGCCGCCGAATCATCGCGCAGTTTCTCTCACGCAACGTCCGAGATCAGATCTGGAGGGATGCCAGAACCGCTGACATCCTCAAAGAGAAGAAAATCCGGATTTTTGAAGACCTAACTCAAAGCACCAAAGACGCCAGAAATAAACTTTGGCCACTTGTCGAACGAGCGAGAAAGGAGGGGAAGAGAGCAGGCTTCAGAGGACCGTTTGCATATGTGGATGGCAAAAGGATTTCAGCAAAAGATCAGCCAGGATAAATGATGCTGTCCTCATCAACATTTCACCACGGCACTGTTTTTATATATATATATATTTTTTTTTTTTCGGGTGAGCGCAAGCTTTTTTTTCTTTCTTTTTCCTTAACTCATATATCCCTGTTCATACGGAAGGATAAACTGTGTTTTTGAACTGAGTTTAGATTTAAAGGACTTGTTGTCGTCACCACTCTCGCAAGTGAGGGATCTTTAAGTTTTTTCCCCCTCTCTCCCTTTTTTCAATTATTTTTTAATTATTGAGACTTTCGTTTATAGACATTATTCTTAAATACTTAACATTTATTTTTTGAAGTCTTCATTTACTATAAACGAAACTTAATTATTGTTTTTATTACTATTTTTTTCCGGTTGTACGGAGGAACATATAAAAGAAAAAGTAAAGCATATGAAAAAGACTTTAATTGAAAAGCCCTTATACTTATATTTCTCATGTTGCAGAGTCAAGCGAACTATCGCTTTTTTTATTGTTACTCTAAAAAAGTTTCTTCTGTTCTAATTCATATCTTAGCTTATACCTAGTTCTTTAGGTAGTGTTTACTTGTTATATTTGTATGTCATTGTCGTTATTTTCTTTAAATGCCAGGGGTTTAAAAAATAATATCAAAAGGAAAGCTTTATTTTTGTTTTCTAAGAGACACAAAGTAGATTTTTGTTTTTTTCAGGAAAGTCACTCTACCTCAAAAGATGCAAAATTTTGGAGGACACAATGGGGCAATGATTTATGGCTGTCACACGGGTCAGAACATTCTGCAGGAGTAGCGATTATGAAGTATAATTTCAATGGCAATGTTCTGGAAACTGATATTGATCCCTCAGGCCACTTCTTGCTAATAATAATTGTTGTCAATCAATGTATAGTAATTATTGTGAACATATATGGATACAACTCTGTTGCGGACAACTGCGCTTTTTTTAACATGTTAGATCAAAAACTTTCCGTAGCAATAAAAAAATATCCAACAGCCTTTATAATATTAGGTGGGGATTTTAACATTGTAATGAATAATATGCTAGACAGATACCCTCCAAGGAAAGCAGCTTCTCCAAGCTCCTATCTTCTAGCGCTTATAGATAAATTTGATTTAGTCGACATATGGAGAGAGATGTATCCAGATATAATACAGTACACTTGGAGCAACAAAGATCACTCGAGACAATCCAGAATTGACTATTGGTTGATTTCTAAAACATTAAAAGACAATAATATATCTACTTCTATTAGCAATAGTCCACTGTCTGACCATAATGCCATTTACATCTTTATTAATTTGTCACAAAGTACTACAATTAATAATAATAAATCTCTAATTTGGAAATTAAACAATTCTCTTCTTAAGTATGAAAAGGCCAAGCAACAGGTTGAAGAGATTATTCACATCTACTGGGAAAAAGCCAAATCACAAAAAGCTTATGGACGTAATTGGGAACTCCTAAAATATGAACTAGGTAAATTTTTTAGAAAATTTGGTGGTGACATAGCTAAGCAAAATAGATTAAATGAAGACAAACTTCTTTCACAACTTTCAGATTTTTCTTTTAATAAATCACTGACAGATGCTCAAAATGCAGAATATTTAAAATTGCAGAATAAATTAGATGAGCTATATAAAACTAAAGCTAAGGGAGCCTATGTCAGATCCAGAAAAACATGGCTGGAAGAAGGAGAACAAAACTCAGCTTATTTCTTCAGGATGGAGAGATCCAATGCCTTAAATGCTTCTATTGTTCGACTTAGAGCAAACGATAAGTTACTTGAAAATTCTGGGGAGATAGCTCATTTTTGCTCCCAATTTTATAATAATTTGTATACATCAAAATACTGTGATAATTCAGCCAATTTATTTTTTGAATCTATTAATCAAAACAAAGTAATCTCATTAGAGGATAAAGAAGCATGTGAGGGTGATTTATCTCTATCAGAAATTCTTCAGGCAATCAAAAGTTTAAAAAATAATAAAAGTCCAGGCAGTGATGGTCTCACCGCTGAACTATATAAGATGTTTGATAAGGAACTATCTCCTTTTTTACTAAAAGTGTTTGAGGAAAGTTTTGATTTAGAGGCTCTTCCACCAACTATGACACAAGGGGTCATCACCTTGATCCCCAAACCCAATAAATATAAAGAATGTCTAGAAAACTGGAGGCCTATCACCCTTTTAAATAATGACTACAAAATCTTAGCCTCTATTTTAGCAAGAAGAATTAAAGATGTGCTTAACTCGATTATTGATGAGTCGCAATCAGGCTTCATGGAGAAACGTCATATTACAAATAACATCAGATTAGTTCTAGACCTTTTAGATTATGAAGATCTTATCCCTAATGACAGTTTCCTACTTTTTCTAGACTTCTACAAAGCCTTTGATTCGCTCGAACACAAATTCATATTTAAAGCTCTTGATAAGTTTGGTTTTGGTGATTATTTTTGTAGAGCCATTCGCACATTATATAAAAATAATAACAATAATAGCTGTATTAAATTAAAATTTGGAACATCACCAAGATTCAGCTTGTCACGAGGAGTGAGACAAGGATGTCCTATATCTCCATATTTATTTTTACTAGCCTCACAACTTTTAGCTCTCCACATTTCTAGTAGTAATTTACAAGGTATCACAATTGATGATAGACAAATTATTATTAGCCAGCTGGCTGATGACACTACTTTATTCCTGAATGATGCTTCACAAATCCCTTTTGCTTTAAAACTGATTGAATCCTTCTCCAAAGCTTCAGGTCTTTGTTTAAATATCAAAAAATGTGAATTGATGGCAATTAAAAACTGTAATGTTCCCATTATATGCAACATCCCTGTGAAAGATCAAATAACATACTTAGGAATTGTAATAAATAAGGACCAAAAAACAAGATGCAAACTCAATTTTGATCCTTTAATATTGAAAACTCAAAAGAAACTTAATTCGTGGCTGCAGAGAGACTTATCAATAAGAGGAAGAATTTTACTCTCTAAAGCTGAAGGGTTGTCTCGACTGACCTATGCAGCGCTTTCCTTGGAGGTAAATAAAGAAACATTAAAAAGGATTGATAGCATGTTAAATAAATTTGTCTGGAAAAACAAAATTCACCTAATTAAGAAATCAGTAATAATGAACCCCATAAAACAAGGAGGACTGAATTATCTAGATTTTACTACGTTAAACAACACCTTTAAAATTAATTGGCTCAAAAACTTTCTTAAAAATCCCCACTCACTCTGGAATATTATCCCTAATTATATTTTCTCCAAAGTTGGTGGTTTAAATTTTCTTTTACTTTGTAATTATAATGTTTTGAAGATACCGATCAAACTCTCCAATTTTCATAAGCAGATGCTCTTGGCCTGGTCTCTAATATACAAGCATAACTTTTCTCCACACAGATATTATTTATGGAATAATAAAGACATTCTTTACAAAAATAAATCACTCTATTTTGAAAATTGGTTTAAAAACAACTTTCTTTTAGTTGGCCAGCTCTTTAACTCAGAAGGCAGACTTTACAACTATCCAGATTTCTTGCAGAAGTTTAACATTCCTGCTACTCCTAGTGAATATGCCATTGTTGTAAACTCTATCCCTTCTGGCGTGTTTATTCTAATGCAAGATGTTACACTACCATGGCCACACACTCACTCCCTGAATTTAATCGACACAATGGTTGGAAGTGTGTGTTTTTCAGCAGACCAACAAAAAAATAACTGTAAAATTAGAGGCCTCTTTCAGAGAGAGATCATAACAATCCCTTATGTAATACCTTATTGGAACAACACTATTGAAAATATTCCATGGGAGAAAGTATGGACTTTGCCTCACAAGTATCTGATTACAAATAAAGTAAAAGAAGTAACATTTAAATTAATTCACAAATGTTATCCTACTAAGGTCTGTCTTCAGAAATATAAGCCTGACATTGATTAAAACTGCTCATTCTGTCACTCTTCAGAGGAAGACTCTATTCATTTGTTCTGGCAGTGTTCCTTCACAGAGAGATTCTGGTCAGATTTGTTGATCTTTATTCAATCTTATATTATGAGTGACTTTTCCTTTTCTTTTAAAGTTATATTCTTTGGATTGTTTGATGACTCGAATGAAAACATGGAAAAAGTTTATGTAGTTAATTTGTGTATTCTATTAGCCAAGTTTCATATTCACAAACAGAAGTTTAGTGGCTCTAAACCTTTTTTTGATCTGTTCAAAATCGACCTAGACCAATATTTGGAAACTATCCAGCATTCTCTTCATCCAAAAGCAACGAAAACGGTATCCTTATATTCTTCTTTTGTGTCTCTTTAAGATGTAACTTTATTTCATCAATTTTATTTTTGTTACCCTGGCGTTTATTTGTCTTTGTGTGTATTTCTGTGCATTTGTTTTTATTTGTATTATTTGTCTCTCTGTATGTAATTGTATTTGATTGACCTCTTTAATAAAAAAAAAAAAAAAAAAAAAAAAAAAAAAAAAAACTCACTGGTTCAAATGGTTTGATTAAAGTGAGTCGCCATTCAACAACTCATTGATTCAAATGATCCATTCAGAATGAGTCTTGGGTAAACGACTCACTGAGTGAAATGATTTGTTTAGAGTGAGTCACCATACAGCAATTCATTAATTCAAATGATCCATTCAGAGTGAGTCTTGGGTAAACAATTACTAATTCAAACGATTTGTTTAGAGTCACCATACAACAACTCAGTGATACAAATGATCCAATTAGAGTGAGTCTTGAGTAAACAACTCATTGATTCAAATGACCCATTCTGAGTTAGTCTCCAGTAAACAACTCCCTGGTTCAAATAATCCATTCAGAGCAGATCTCTAGTCAACAACTCACAGATTAAAATGATCCATTCAGTCGGAGTCTTGAGTCAACAACTCACTGATTCAAATGATCCATTTATAATGAGTCTCAGGTCAGTGACTCACTGATTCTAGTGTACGTATGATTCAGTATAATGTAGTAAATCTCCTTCTACAAAATTGCTTCTCATTCCGTCTTGATTACCCCGACAATCTCTCTCTTTTTCTCCCTTTCTTTTCCTGAATTTAGCTTTACATGCTGAAGAGATACACCAGCTTTAATACAGTCAGTGACTTATAAGACAAAACAGCAGATTCGATCGCAGAAAACATGCTCACTGTTTCCAAACGCTGATTATTAGACCGCCGCATTTCCAACAACTTTCCGTGATTTCGGAGCCAGATCAGAAGCTGCCAACTGATGTGCTTCCAAAAAAGTGATTCTTACTTGTTTAACTGCATAATATTTATGTAATTGTGTTTATGTCTGTTTGCAAAGTAATTAGGCAAGCTCCGTACTAATGCTCAGATGTCAGAAGGGTTTGAGCTCATTCTGACTTTAGGTTAATTGTTATTGTTGTTTTTTCATTTGAGCATCAGTTGTTTTTTATTAGGACTGCTTATAATATTTGCATTTTGTATTTTTTGTATTATTTGAACAGAGATATGTTAAACATTTTATTTATTATTTATTTTTTATTAATATTTGCTTTAGTCATTTTTAAAATGTACACTACCAGTCAAAAGTTTGATGTCAGTATGAGTTTTAAATGTTTTAAAGTAAGCTTCTCCTGCTTATCAAGGCTGCATTTATTTGATTAAAAATACAGCACACATTGTGAAATGTTATTGCACTATAAAATAACTGTTCAAAAGGAGTTTATCATTTAATTTAATCATTTATTCCAGTGATTTTAAAGATGTATTTTTAGCTTCATTACTCCAGTCTTTAGCGTCACATGATCCTTCAGAAATCACTCTGATATTAATTATTATTATTATTATTATTATTATTATTATTATTATTATTATTAATATTATTGTTATTATTATTATTATTATTATTATTATTATTATTATTATTATTATTATCATTAATATTATTATTATTATTATTATTATTATTATTATTATTATTAATGGTAATACTAAATAAAAGTAGTAATTTCTGGTGTAATTAATTAATTTGAAACTACATACATTATATTAAGAAAGCAGTTATTTAAACTTTTAATAAATATTTTACAATTTAATTGAATTAATTTAATAAATTGATGAACATAGTAATTTAAAAAAAAAAACATGAAATAAAAAAACTGACCCCAAACTTTTTTGACCAGTAATCTACTTATTTTATTTTAACACATTGCATTTTTATTTTATTTATTTGTATTTTATTATATATATACACGTCACACATTCTTTTTAAAAAAGATTAATTTCTTTGATTTATTTTTTTTAATCTGAACATGTTTTATTTTTTTCTTCTTATTTGTTTAAACGTTGTTTATTTTATTTAAGTATTATATTATTTAAAGGTACAGAGGAAGTATGTTGTTTTTTATTTATTTATTTTAAATTAATATTTACTTTAATTTTAAAATACAAATAATAATTCGAAATAGCACATCTTGCATTTTAATGTAATTAATTTGCATTATTTTATTTAAAATAATTTTAATAGTAAATTATAAAAGTCAAGTATTTTTATTTATTTTGTTGAACAGCTGCATTTTATTGTTTTATTGGATTTGATTAAAAAAAATAATTATAATCAAATATTCTTAATAGTAACAGCATCTGTGTGTGTTTCTCCAGCAGAGTTACTCAGGGCAGGGAGGGGGCAGTGGGGGCGGAGGCGGAGGAGGAGACGAGGATTACGAGATTCCTCCAATCACACCGCCCAATCACCCGGAGCCGCCGCTGCTGCACCTGATGGACCCGGAGTCCAGCTACCTGTGCCACTCCATCCCTCACAATGGCCTGATCAACCCATACTCGTACCCGGAGCTGCCCGCGCTCATGATGACCAACATGCTGGCGCAGGACGGACACCTGCTGTCCAGCCAGATGCCCTCGGTGAGTCCCTGTTTAAGCTCTAGTGTGCTTACTACAAAGGGAACACTGTATTAACCTACTAAGTTTTCTTTTTTTTTGCTGTACTTGATTCTTGAGTCGACAACTCTGTGATTCAAATGATCTGTTCAGAGTGAGTCTTTAGTCAAATACTTACTGATTCAAATGATTCATTGAGAGTGAGTCTCCGGTAAACAACTTACTCAAGCTCTAGTGTTACTACAATGCACTTTTACTGTACTTGATTCTTGAGTTGACAACTCAGTGATTCAGTGATTGTTTATAGTGATTTGTTTATAGTGAGTCTTGAAATACTCACTGAATCAAATGATATGTTTACAGTAAAACTTTAGTCAACAACTCACTGATTCAATTGATCTGTTCATAGTGAGTCTTCAGTAAACAACTTGTTGGTTTAGATGGTCCTTTCAAAGTGAGTCTCCAGCAAACAACTCTCTGATTCAGATGATCTGTTTAGATTGAGTCTTTAGTCAACTACTCACTGATTAAAATGATTTATTGAGAGTGAGTCTCCAGCTCTGATCCAATTTGAATCACTGATTCAAATGGTTTGTTCAGAGTGAGTTTCCAGTAAACAACTGACTGATTCAAATGATCTGTTCAGAGTGAGTCTCCAGTAAACAACTACTGATTCAAATGATCTGTTCAAAGTGAGTCTCCAGTAAACAACTCACTGATTCAAATGATCTGTTTTGAGTGAATCTCGAGTAAACAGCTCACTCATTCAAAAGATATGTTCAGAGGGAGTCATGAGTTATTTACTTGCTGATTCAAATGATCTGTTAACAGTGAATCTTGATTCAACCATTCAGTGGTTCAAATGATTCATTAACAGTGAATCTTAAGTAAATTGTTCTCTGAATCAAATGATCTATTCAGAGTGAATATCTAGTCAACTACTCAATGATTCAAAAGATGTGTAAACAGTGAGTCTTGAGTCAACACTTGACTGATTCAAATGATTTGTTTATAGTGATTTGTTTATAGTGAGTCTTAAAATACTCACTGAATCAAATGATCTGTTCACAGTAAATCTTTAGTCAACTACTCACTGATTCAATTAATCTGTTCAAACGATTTGTTTAAAGTGAGTTTCTAGTAAACAACTCGGTGATTCAAATGATCTGTTCAGAGTGAGTCTCCAGTTAACAACTCACTGATTCCAATGATTCATTGAGAGTGAGTTTCTGGTAAACAACTCACTGATTCAAATAATTTGTTTAGAGTTAATCCTGAGTCAAAAACTCACTGATTCAAATTAATTGTTTTGAGTGAGTCTCCAGTAAACAACTCACTGATTCAAATGATCTGTTCAAAGTGAGTCTCCAGTTAACAACTCACTGATTCCAATGATTCATTGAGAGTGAGTTTCTGGTAAACAACTCACTGATTCGAATAATTTGTTTAGAGTTAATCCTGAGTCAAAAACTCACTGATTCAAATTAATTGTTTTGAGTGAGTCTCCAGTAAACAACTCACTGATTCAAATGATCTGTTTGGAGTGATTATTTAGTCAGTGATTCTTTAGAATCAAAAGATCTATTAACAGCACGTCTTGAGTCAACTATTATACTGATTCAAATGATTTGTTTATAGTGAGTCTTGAGTCAAATACTCACTGAATAAAAATGATCATCTGTTCAGAGTGAATCTTCAGGCAACAACTCAGCTTCTGCTCTGGAACATTAGTCCTTTTCTAATTACTCTGATTGGGTGAAATATTCTAAGCCACGCCCATCCACCCATTCATTTGCAGTGAGTGAAAGATGATAGGAGAAGTTCAAAAATAAAGCCCCGCCCCTACTCAATAATCATTTTCTGTTACTAATGCATCATTATACTAAAAAAGAAAGTCCCAGTAACTCCCTATTCACACTTCAGGGGTTGTTTTAATTGATTTTTAATTGTATTTAGTGAAGTGTAGTGTTTCTCTGAATGACCAGAGTTCTCGGTCTGTGTTTATGAGTGCATATTTACTCTGCTAGCGATTCTTGAGTCTCTGCACGGAGGGTTTTATGCTGTTTTTCTGCTCCTCCTCCGCTTCATTACTGTATTTTCTGCTGTTTAACTCAGACTCTGAGGGCCATAAAGAAATATCAGGAGTGTCGTCAAATCTGCCATCTGTGGAAACTCCCTAATAAAGACAGAAATTCAGCTCTGGAACTCTGGGAAAGCATTGAGGAATTCTGAGGAAGGGCGAATCTTGCTCTTAAATAGGGTGTAATAGATTTAAAATATTAGATTAATGTAATTTTCTCATTTTGAACAATTAGTTTTGGATAATAATGAAATCTGGACTGATACAATGGTGTCTTTGTTAGTTAGAATTCTATAAATATGGATTGTTTAGATCATTGCAAATATTTTTCTGAACATTCGTAATATTTAAGCACCGTTTTGTTTTAACAAAAATAAATCTGAAATTAAATTAAATAAGTAAAAATAAAAGAAAGTAAAATAGATATCAAATGAGGCGGTTGATTCCGCTGTTGCGACACCGGATTAATAAAGGGACTAAGCCGAAAAGAAAATGAATGAATTAATAAATAAATGAATGAATGAATGAGATATTAAATGATTAGTATTTTTATAGTAAAAAATACATCACTGAACATTCTTTCAATGAATATGAAATAATAGAATAAAGATATTAAATTCATTCATAATATATATATATATTTTCTTTGTTACGACAAGTTGTTTAAATAAAAAAAAAAAGTTACCTAAGTTGTGCCAAAATATGCCAAAATTATAAAAAAATAAAATAAAAAAATAAATGAAAAACACAACCTAATAAAAATAATACAAGGGGAAGCCAAAACTGTGAATTAATTAAATAAATAATTAAACAAAAGTAAATATAATACAATAATAAGACTACTTAGATATACATTAAATAATTAATTAATTACAATAATATATGTATATCTACACTCACCGGCACTTTATTAGGTACACCTTATTAGTACCAAGTTAGAGACCCAGTTGCCTTTAGAACTCCCTTAATCCTTCGTGGCATAGATTCAACAAGGTACTGGGAATATTCCTCAGACATATGGTAAATATTTACATAATAGTACCATGCTAAAATTGTACTAATGGGCCCAAAGTGTGCCAAGATAATAACCCCCACACCATTACACCACCACCACCAGCCTGAACCGCTGATACAAGGCAGGATGGATCCATGCTTTCATGTTGTTGAGGCCAAACTCCAAGACCCGACCATCTGAATGTGTCAGCAGAAATGGAGACTCATCAGAGCAGATGCTCTTCTTCAGACCTTGGTTGTAATGAGTGCTTATTTGAGTCACTGTTGCCTTTCTATCAGCTGGAACCAGTCTAGCCATTCTCCTCTGATCTCTGGCATCAACAAGGCATTTGCGCCCACAGAACTGTCGCTCACTGGATATTTTCTTCTTGTCAGACCATTCTCAGTAAACCCTAGGGTTGTGCGTGCAAACCCCAGTAGATCAGCAGTTTCTGAAATACTCAGACCAGCTCGTCTGGCACCAACAACCATGCCACGTTAAATCCCCTTTCTTACCCATTCTGATGCTCGCTTTGAACTGCAGCAAATGCATTGTGATTGGATGATTAGAAGTTTGTGTTAACGAGCAGTTCACAGGTATATTCATTAGAAGAACTGACGAATAACGAACTGTAGCTAAACAGACATATTAATAAATTAAAAACACAAATTAAAAATTGAATTATTAAAATGTAATTAAAAATTGAAAATACCCCCAAAAATCTAAATATGAATGAACAATAAAATAGCATATAATAACACTGAAATAGCTTTATTATCTTTAGAATATCCTCTAAGCCAGGGGTTTTTAAACTGTGCTCTGCAGACCACAGGTGGGCCGCAAGAAAGTGCTAGGGGTTCCGCGAAAAACCTGCCAGAATCAAAAAATTTTTTTAGAAATAATATAAATTTTTTTTTGGATCCTGAAATTATTAATGACTATCAATTATTTATGTATATATATATATATATATATATATATATATATATATATATATATATATATATATATATATATATATATACACACATATAGTTTTATGATTTATGTAAGTGGATACTTAATTGTAATGTGTTTATCCCTAAATCCTTTGCTCTCTTTAACATTT
>NC_133181.1:60715000-60740000 GCF_049306965.1 Danio rerio | reverse complement strand
ATTCTTCACACTAATCAAGTAATCGTTGCTAGTTTCAGCTCTTGTTAAAAGTCAGCTTGTTATTCTATGTGGAAATGTTAGATTTGATCTTTTTTAGGTTACATTTCTTACACTTTTTTACATATATTACATGTTTGTCATTATCAAAAAATTCAGATTAAAAAAATTATTTAAAAAAAAACATTCATTCATTCATTTATTCGTTCATTCATTCATTTTCTGCCACTTTTCCGGGGCCGGGTCGGTAGGGCAGCAATCTTAACAGAGAACCCCAGACATCCCTCTCCCCAGACACTTCCTCCAGCTCCTCCGGGGGGATCCCAAGGCGTTCCCAGGCCAGCCGAGAGACATAGTCACTCCAGCGTGCCCTGGGTCTTCCCCGAGGCCTCCTCCTGGTGGGACATGCACACCTCCCTAGGTAGGCGTCCAGGAGGCATCTGAAACAGATGCCAGAGCCACCTCAGCTGACTTCTCTCGATGTGGAGGAGCAGCGGCTCTACTCCGAGCTCCTCCCGGGTGTCAGAGCTCCTCACCCTATCCAAAAGAGTGCACCCTGCCACCCTTCGAAGGAAACTCATTTCGGCCGCTTGTATCCGAGATCTTGTCCTTTCGGACCCAAAGCTCATGACCATAGGTGAGAGTAGGAACAAAAACAAAAAAAAAGACAAAATCTAAATATATATAAACTTTTGTAGCATAAAAACTGAAATAGTATATTTGATATGTGTATTAACACCAATTTTATTCATTTAACTTGAGCTTTTTCTTATATTTTACTAATATCTTATTATAAAAAATACTGTTTTGCGGAAGCAGTTATGTATTTAAGCAAATGTTGATATCAAAGTTAAACATGCACATCAACCTAATAATTTGAGCGGCTTAGCAGATGTGAATTTTTGCATGCAACATGCTTCATTAATGAAATGTCACATTTCAATGCAATTTCAAGGGCAATCAAGAGCGTAAAAAATATCCTGTCATTAGCGAAAGATAATTTAAAGCAGCAGCAGCATTCATTTCCCACAACAGTTTGAAGCATGTGTCCTTGAGGACGAGTGTTCTGTTGAGATCGTCTCTAATACACTACAATATAGTCTGCATTTCATGTTTTAGTAAATGCAAATACAAACGGGAATGTGTTTACTCATTACTGCCAAGGATGTGGTGGTCTCAATGCATTGAAGAAAAGCAGGAGTCACACTGTATATTCACGTCCAGACCAATATTTAATATCAGATTAATGCTTATTTGCAAATTTAATAAGGTTAAGGTTAGGGCTAGGGTTAGGTCTTAGGTCACTCTGCTAAACGCAAATGCAAACTGGAATGTCAGTTCATTGAAGGAAAGCCTTTAAAGGCAGGAGTTATACTGTACATTTATGTTAAAATATTTATATTATATTGTATATTTATTATTTAAATATTAATATGCAGTGTAATTTACAACGTTCAATGAATGTCAGTCATTTACCACATATTTTTTTGTTTTGTTTAGGCTCAAATCATGCCGTTTTCTGTGTTATAAGGATTTTAGAGGGTCTTAGTTGTTATTGTTTTTTTTTATAATACATTTATAAATTAACTAATTAGTTAATTAATTAGTTAATGAATTAGTTTATAAATTAACACCAAGGATAGGGTTATGTCAATGCATTGAAGAAAAGCAAAAGTTATATTCACTTTCAGAGCAATATTTAAATATTAATCTGCTGTGAAATTTGGAAATCAGAGATAACATTTAATGAATATCAGTCATTTACCACATATTTTTTTGTTTTGTTCAGGCTCAAATCATGCCGTTTTCTGTGTTATAAGGATTTTAGAGGATCTTAGTTATTATTGATTGTCTTATAATATACTTTTATATTTATATATATATATATATATATATATATATATATATATATATATATATATATATATATATATATATATATATATATATATATATAAATATATATATAGAAAATGCTTATTGATTTGATGATTTTTAGATATTTGGACTCAAAATAGGACTTAAACTCTAAGTAAGAAAAGCTTTTTTTGCAGTGTATGTAGAAATTTAATAAGGTTAAGGTTAGGGCTAGGGTTAGTTCTCTGGTCGTTCTACTAAACACAAATACAAACTGGAATGTGTTTATAAATTAACACCAAGGATAGGGTTATGTCAATGCATTGAAGAAAAGCAAAAGTTATACTGTATATTCACTTTCAGAGCAATATTTAAATATTAGTCTGCTGTGGAATTTGGGAATCAGAGATAATATTTAATAAATATCAGTCATTTACCACATATTTTTTTGTTTTGGTTCAGGCTCAGATCATGCCGTTTTCTGTGTTATAAAAAATTTGGAGAGTCTCATTTGTTATTTCTTATTTTCTACTTGTCTAGAAAATGCTACTTCAATTAAGAATTTTTTGATATTTGGAATAGAAAAATGTCTAAAAGTAAGGAAGGCATTTTTGTTTTGCAGTGTATGTGGAAATTTAATAAGGTTAAGGTTAGGGCTAGCCCTCATACATGTTTTAATGCAGTGAAAGCCACTTTGCTAAATGCAAATACAAACTGGAATGTGTTTTGTCATTGATGCCAAGGATGTGGTGATGTCAGTGCATTGATAGGCAGGATTTATACTGTATATTCATGTTCAGAACAATATTTAAATATTAATCTGCAGTGGAATTTGGAAATCAGAGATAACATTCAATAAATATCAGTCATTTACCACATATTTTTTCTTCATATTTTCTAGAAAATGCTTCTTGATTTAATAGTTAATTAGCAACAAGACTAAAACTCTAATCAAGAAAAGTATTTTTGTTTTGCTGTGTAAGTAGAAATTTAATAAGGTTAAGGTTAGGGCTAGGGTTAGCCCTCATGCATGTTTTTAATGCAGTGAAAGCCACTTTGCTAAATGCAAATTTAAACTGGAATGTGTTTTGTCATTGATGCCAAGGATGTGGTGATGTCAGTGCATTGATAGGCAGGATTTATACTGTATATTCATGTTCAGAACAATATTTAAATATTAATCTGCAGTGAAATTTGGAAATCAGAGAGAACATTCAATAAATATCAGTCATTTACCACATTTTTTTTTTTTCATATTTTCTTGAAAATACTTCTTGATTTAATAGTTCTTAAATATTTGGACTAGCAACAAGACTAAAACTCTAAGCAAGAAAAGTATTTTTGTTTTGCTGTGTGTGTAGAAATTTAATAAGGTTAAGGTTAGGGCTAGGGTTAGCCCTGTGTTTTCTGTTATAATGATTTTGGAGGGTATCACTTGTTATTGTTTTTCTTATAATGTACTTATTTTTTACTTTTCTGGAACACGCTTCTTCACTTAAGAATTTTTTTTATATTTGGACTATAATCAAGTCTAAAACTCTAAGTAAGAGAAACAGTTTTGTTTTGCAGTGTATGTAGAAATGTAATAAGGTTAAGGTTAGGGCTAGGGTTAGCCGTCATGCATGTATTTAATGCAGTGAAAGTCACTTTGCTAAATGCAAATGCAAACTGGATTATATTTATTTATTTATGCCAAGGATCTGGTGATGTCAATGCATTTAAGAAAAGCATTAAAAGGCATTAATAGGCAAATTATACTGTATATTCTGTTTCAGAACAATATTAATATATGAATCTGTAGTGGAATTTGGAAATCATTCAATAAATATCAGTCATGTTACTTTTACCACCATTTTCTTTAGCATTTAGCGACTCAAATCATGCCGTTTTCTGTGTTATAAGGAATTTGGAGAATCTCATTTGTTATTATTTTTCTTTTAATATTCTTTTTTCAACTTTTCTAGAAAATGCTTTTTGATTTAATAAGTTTTAGATGTTTGGACTAAAAGCAAGACTAAAACTATATTTTAGAAAATATAGAAAAGCTTTTTTAAGTGTATGTAGAAATTTAATAAGGTTAAGGTTAGGGCTAGGGTTAGCCCTTATGCATTTTTTAATGCATTGAAAGTCACTCTGATAAATGCAAACACAAACTAGAACGTGTGTATTGCTTCTTTTTTTTTCTTGCAGTGTATATAGAAATGCGTTAGGGTTAGTTCTTTGGAATGTTTTTAATGCATAGAAAATAACTCATGCATGCATGAAAAGGAATGTAAAATGTTTGTGTGTATTGCTGTGCATCAGTGCAGTGTGGAGGGTTTTTTCTTCCAGTGAATGAAGGAATGCATTAGGGTTAGTTATTATGCATATTTTTAATGCATTGAAAGTCACTCTGCTAAACACAAACACAAACATAATCTAGAATTATTATTAGTTTTCATGCATGTGTTTAATACATTTAAAGTCACTCTGCCAAGTGCATGCATGAAAAGCAATGTAAAATGTGTGTTGTTGTGCGTCAGTGCAGTGTGCAGGTATAATGGCTGAACGCAGTAATGGTTTTACAGCGCTGTACTTGCACTGGTAGATTCATCACCGCCTGAATGAACCGGCCTGCGGTCGCTGCTCAACCAGAAATAGCCTGAAGATGATGGCCTGCCCAAACTCTCAGGCTATTTGTGGCCGCTCGGCCTTCCACCAGCTTTAATCAAATGTATTTTGGTTGAAATCCACCCAAGATTTGAAACTAAAATGCCCACCGAAAGGGTTTACAGCATTTGGTGTGTCTGATGAGTGTCATCAAATGCAGAAGGAAGAATGGAAAACGCCAGCTTTATTTTCCTTCTCTTCCTCCGTCTTCAACTCCAATTGTTGTGCTAATAATATCCCTTGTGATGTTGGAAAAGCATATATAGAGCATGATGCTATAGAAAGATTCAAAGATGAATCCTAAAAAGTACACACAAATATAGTAGTCTGCTGAAAGCGTAAATGTGCACTGTAAATAATATATGGAAATGTGCAGTTTTTTGTATTTTGTTTTTATTCATGTTTTTATTTTTTGTCTTTTTATTTCTGCTTTTGAATTGCATTATGGGTCCTTGATCATTTTTCCAGCAACTTTTAACCTTGAAAAATTTGAAAAAAGTGACTTTTATGAACATTTTTAATAGTTTGCAATCATATATTGTGTGTGTTGGTGTTGTAGATTACGCTACGAAAACCGCAGCACATTTTCTGTTATTTTACAGACTTTATATGTTATAAAATCTATATTATTATATATGATCTTATACTCTCTTTATAATATTTCTTGTGCATTGTATTATTTCACTACTAAAATGTCAATAAAAGTCACTTTGTTAAAACATAGAGTAGATTTTTCAACTTTAAAATAAAAAATATATATAAATAAAAATAATACAAATAAAGATAAAAAATAAGCAAAAAGATCATTAAAAATGTACAAAAAAAAACATTTTAAATTGATTAATAAAAAAGGACAGATTGTCATACAAAAGAATGGAAAACAGCATAGCAGATTTGTTTTATTTTTATTTTATTAACCTATATAAAGCAAAACATATTTGCTATACTAACAAAAACAAGTGCAAATAAAACTTATTAAATAAATAAAAATATGATTATGAAAGGAATAAAAAAGTATACAAATAAATGTATAAATAAACAAAGATCAAACTAATAAAAAAAACATTTAATTACATTAAAATATATATATATAAATTCAGATTATCACACAGAAGAACAGCATGGCAGCTTTTTTCTGTTTTCCTCCAAAACGCATGTGCGATGCATCAATATAAAGCAGAAGATATTTTTGCTATAGTCACAAAAACACATGTGCAAATAAAAATTAATAAATAAATATGAAAATGCTTGTAAAACAAAAAAAAAATAGATGTAAAAATAAACAAAATAATTAAATGAACCACAAAAAACAAAAACATTTAATTATATGAAAAAAGTAAATAAGTAAATAAATAAAATTCAGATTATCACACACAAGAAGGTCAAGGCAGATATTTTTTCCTCTAAAATGAATGTGAGATGCATTAATATAAAGCATAAGATAAATGTGCTTTACTAATAAAGCATGTGTACAAATGAAAATAATTGAAACAAAAGATAAAATGCATGTAAAATGAAGAAAAATATAATAAAACTAAAAATAAACAAAATATGAATAAATTACAAAAAAAAATCATTTAATTACACGAAAAAAGCAATAAATAAAATAAACTCAGATTATCACATAGAAGAACAGCATGGCAGCTTTGTACCTTAGTTTTCCTCCAAAACAGATGTGTGATGCATTTCATATAAAGCAGAAGATAAAATGTGTGTAAAATTAATTAGGATTAAATAAAACTAGATGTAAAAATTGAAAAAAATAATACAAGAAATTACAAGAAACATATTTAATTTCATTTTTAAAAGCAATAAATAAAAAAAATCAGATTATCACAGAAAAACAGCAAGCTTTTTCTTGAGTTTTCCTATGAAACAGATGTGTGATGCATCAATATAAAGCAGAAGATAGTTGTGCTATACTAATGAAAGCAAGCAAATGAAAATAAATATTAAAATACTTATAAAATTAATTTAAGAATTTAAATAGATGAAAAAATAAACAAAAAGATTAAAAATTTGCAATAAAATCCACACTTTAATACATTTTTAAAAAAGCAATAAATACGTACAATTCAGATTATCACACAGAAGAACAGCCTGGCAGTTTTTTTTTCCAAAACAGATGTGCAATGCATTAATATAAACCAGAAGATAAAATGCTTGTAAAATTAATAAAATTATAATACAACTGGATGTAAAATAAACAAAAAAAAGACACATTTATCAACAACAAAAATTACACATTTATTTACATTTTAAAAAGCAAGAAATAAATAAAACTCAGATTATCACATAGAAGAACAGCATGGCAACTTTTTTCTTTAGTTTTCTTTCAAAACAGATGTGCGATGCATTTAATATAAAGTAGGAGATAAAATGTGTGTAAAATTAATAAGAGTTAAAATAAAATTAGATGTAAAAATAAACAAAATATAATGAAAGAAATTACAAAAAAAACACATGTAATTTCATTTTTAAAAGCAATAAAATAAAATAAAAAATCTGATTATCACAAAGAAGTACAACATGAAAGCTTTTTTTTTCCTCCAAAACAGATGTGCAATGCAATAATATAAAGCAGAAGATAAAATGCTTGTAAAATTAATAAAAATATAATACAACTGGATGTAAAATAAGCAACAAAAAGTCAAAGAAATTACAAAAAAAACACATTTATTTACATTTTAAAAAGCAATAAATAAATAAAACTCAGATTATCACATAGAAGAACAGCATGGCATCGTTTTTTCTTAGTTTTCCTCCAAAACAGATGTGCGATGCATTAATATAAAGCACAAGATAAAATGCTTGTAAAATTAATAACAGTTAAAATAAAATTATATGTAAAAATAAACAAAAATAATAAAATAAATTACAAAAAACCAACATTTATTTACATTGTAAAAAGCAATAAATAAATAAAATTCAGATTATCACATACTGTAGAAGAACAGCATGGTAACTTTTTTCCTGTTTTCCCCCAAAACGGATGTGCGATGCATCAATATAAAGCAGAAGATATTTGCATCACGGCCCAACTCAAGGATTACATTTGTAGCAGAAATGCTTTATGGAACTATTAATATCTTTTATTTTCTTTCCCTCCATGGCAGTTCAGAGAGCGTAATAGAATGCATTTCCTGCAAGGAATATTACACAGATGATTGATGGATCCGCAGAAATACGGGGAAAACATTGGGCTGTTCAATAGGCCTGTGAAATCTGGCCAAACGTGAACACCAGCGAAAGAGAGAGAGAGAGAAAAGGAGAAGGGAAAAAGAGAGAGAGAGAAAGAGAGAGAGAGGGAACGAACCCCCCTGGTTTTTAAACAGCTTTCTTTTCACCTTTGCGATTATTTATTTTCAAATAGTCCTTCAGGGTAATGTACCATTTTCTTATTTCACACCGCTATTTCCCATAAATGAGGGGAAGGCGCCATAAATCAAGAGGGAAACATAGACTTGCGCAAAAAAAAAAAAAGAAGCTGCGAGAGCGCTAAAGATTTATGTAACACATTCATGTTTTCCACTTCTTCTTTTTAGTGCTGCGCTGTGAAAGCCTGCCTAATAAAAGCCCCTATTAATATTTCCTGTTGCCTAGCAACCGCGGGCAGCAAGTAATAGCATTCCGTGGAAAAATAGATGACCGGGCCGATAAGGAAAAATTCAATTCTTTTATTATCTCTCGGGAGAAGGTGCCTTATTTCCTTCTGCGCCCGATGATATGAGAGCAGCCTTGTATATTAAGAAATGTTTTAAAGAAATACAAGTTATTTTCCAATTTCATTATATCAGAAAAGCGAGGAAGAAAAGGCTGAAAAAAGGAGAAGATTGTGTGTGCGTGTGTGTGTGTGTGTGTCTGTGTGTGTGTGTGTGTGTGTGTGTGTGTGTGTGTGTGTGTGTGTGTGTGTGTGTGCGTGCGTGCGTGTCTATTCTCTAATAAAGTCCATTAGGCTTCAGATTGCACTAATCAAGGCGTCATTTACAGATTTAATTGACTTTTACAATCATGTTTGCATAGAAATATAAGGCTGCAGCTTCCATTATTCCTATCAGATTTATATATACACTCTTATTATATTTGGCACACCCACACACATATGCTGATTATATGTAAAGATGAAAAAAAATTAAAAGTTGCGTGTGTATGTATAAATATAAATGATGTCTTTTTTGTTTATATTAAAAAGTTGATTATATATATAATTATATATATATAAATTTAACTTTGGAATAGTTTGTTAATTATTCTAGAACTTTTTTCTAGTCATTCTCTTTGAAATATGAAGAGAGGTCATATTAATTATAAAAATATATACTGTATAGTATCAGCATTGCTAATGTACTATTCGTAAAAAAAAGTTACATACAGTTTACATAGTACACCCCTCACAAATCTCTCTGTTTTAAATTCATATTTTAATAATCTCTACAATATTATATTTGTGCATGTACATTAGATTAGTCAGTGCTGAAGCCAAATCTGGTGCATATCTAACAAAATAACTTAAGATAACGGTCCAAAAACTAGCACAGCCAAATTTATATATATAAAATTATATATATAATTTAATTTTAAAAAAGAGGAAAAGTCAAGAGAAGCAAAAAAATTTACAAATGCATTTAATATTTTGTCATTTCTAATTTTTTTTGCAGTATTTTGCTTGAATTTAATTGTATTATCTTTCAATTTCAATATGTTTGGCGACTAAAATATGATTTTAATAAATATATCTGTTTAATAAATCTGTTTTGTTCAAATGCACCAAAATACATTCCTTATATTCACTGAGAAATGGAGAAACATATTAATTTTCAAAACAGGCTGTACTCAATCATGCTGAGCACTGTGTGTATGTGTATATATATTATTCATTCATTCATTTCCTTGTCGGCTTAGTCCCTTTATTAATTTGGGGTCACCACAGCGGAATGAACCGGCAACTTATCCAGCAAGTTTTTACGCAGCGGATGCCCTTCCAGCCGCAACACATCTCTGGGAAACATCTACACACACATTCACACACACACTCATACACTACGGACAATTTAGCCTACCCAATTCACCTGTACTGCATGTGTTTGGACTGTGGAGGAAACCAGAGCACCCGGAGGAAACCCACACGAAGGCAGGGAGAACATGCAAACTCCACATAGAAACGCCGACTGAGCCGAGGTTCGAACCAGCGACCTTCTTGCTGTGAGGTGATAGCACGACCTACTGCGCCACTGCCTCACCCATTTGTATATATTAAATTCACCTTTATTTCTACAATGCTTTTACAATGTAGATAGTGTCAAAGCAGCTTCACATAGAAGATCATAGTGAATTGAAACACTCTCAGTTTAGTTCAGTTTAGTTCTGTTCATTTTTACAAGTCTCGAACTATGCAAGCAAGTGGCGACAGTGGCCAGGAAAAAACTTCACCAATTGGTGAAAGTGATAAAAACCAGATAAAAAGATAAAAACCTCAAGAGAAACCAGGCTCAGTTGGGCACGACCATTTCTCCTCTGACCAAACGTCTTGTGGAGAGCTGCAGTCTAGGCGCCGGAGGCTGGAGAACGCTGGACCTTAGCTAAGACTCGTCTGTCCTTAGAGTTTCACAGGAATCAGACTCATGCTCTCACTACCTGAGGATACGGCCTGGTCCAGGATTATGGAAACCTTGGCATCATCTCTTTGCAGGTCTTGGATCACATCAGTGTCACTGCATAATCTCTGGGGGCCTCGGGATGAGTATCCTCAAGTGGAAGTAAAGAATAAAGAGAATAATTAGCGTAGCTGCTGTTCATATTGTATATAAACAAGATGTGTGGAGCACATTCAAGCATCATACTGCTATGTGATGCACTGAGTGTATGCTTTACTAAAATGATAGCTGTTTAATCTAGTTTTGAACTGCGAGAGTGTGTCTGAGCCTCGGAGATTATCAGGAAGGCTATTCCAGAGTTTAGGAGCCATAAATGAGAAGGCTCGACCTCCTTTAGTAGACTTTGCTATTCTAGGTACTACCAGAAGCCCTGAGTTTTGAGATCTTAAAGAGCGAGCTGGATTGTAGCGAGACAGAAGGTTGGTTAGATAAACAGGAGCTCGATTATTTAAAGCTTTATAGGTGAGAAGCAATATTTTAAATTCAATACGAAACTTAACAGGCAGCCAGTGTAAGGAGGATAACATTAGGGGTGATATGATCATATTTTCTAGACCTGGTAAGAACGCTGGCATATATAAGTCAGAATTATTAGCCCCCCTTCAACTTTTTTTTTTCTTTTCCCAAATCTTGTTTAACTGAGCAAAGAAATAAAAGCAGTTTTACTTTTTTTTTAACCCTTTTAAGGACAAAATTATCAGCCCTTTAAAGCTTTTTTTTTTTTGATAGTCTACAGAACAAACCATCGTTATACAATAACCTGCCTAATTACCCTAACCTGCCTAGTTAACCTAATTAACCTAGTTAAGGCTTTAAATGTCACTTTAAGCTGTATAGAAGTGTCTTGAAGAATATCTAGTCTAATATTATTTACTGTCATCATGACAAAGATAAAATAAATCAGTTATTAGAGATGAGTTATTAAAACTATTATGATTAGTTCAATTTGAAAGATTTTTCAATGAAGAATGTAATGTATATAATATTGATAATAATGATTTCAGTTAATATTAATGAAAGTTTCTTTAGTGGTTTTAGTTTAGTCTTTTTCCAGTCATGCTCCCAGAAATATGAGGATTTTAGTATAATGTAAAAATTATACAGAGAGGTCATATTAAATATAAAATATGTATCAAATATTGCATCAGAATTATTAATATACATTTATGTACAAATGTTGCATAAAAATGTAACATCTCTAAATAAAAATATAAATATAATGGTTTAATTATATAAATAGAATGCTTAATATAATCATATAGCTATTAAATATATAAAAATAATACATTTTATTTATGATGTGCTTTTCTTTTAATTTTGTGTACAGTCTAAAATGTAATACTATATAATAAATAATATATATAATATAAAATAAATTATATAAAATGATATTTATTATATAATAATATAATATATTTATTAAATAAATAAATAAATTATATATATAAATATATATATATATATATATATATATATATATATATATATATATATATATATATATATATATATATATATATATATATATATATATTTATTAGATATGAAGTAATTAAATTATATTTCTGTATAAATATATTATATGTATTTATAAATGTAATCATATAAATAAATGAATATAAAAATATATAATTTATATTATAAACACAATTGTTTGATATGATACTTATTTTACATGTATAACGACACGGTGCCTCAGTGGTTAGCACTGTGGCCTCACAGCAAGAAAGAGTGGTTCGAGCCCTGTGCATTTCTGTGTGGAGTTTGCATGTTCTCCCCGTGTTGGCATGGGTTTCCTCCGGGTGCTCCGGTTTCCCCCACAGTCCAAACACATGCGCTATAGTGGAATTGATTAACTAAATTGGCCGTAGTGTGTGTGTGTGTGTGTGTGTGTGTGTGTGTGTGTGTGTGTGTGTGTGTGTGAGAGAGAGAATGAATGTGTATGAGTGTTTCCCAGTACTGGGTTGCAGCAGAAAGGTGGAAAACATACTGTCAATGTTGGTGGTTCATTCCACTGTGGTGAGCCTTGATGAAGAAAGGGACTAAGCTGAAGGAAATAAGGAAATGTATAGCAGTACAAATGATGCATTGTCATTAGAATTGTCGCATCAGTCAGATGAGCAGCTGTGTGGAGAGTTTAGTCAGTGTTTTCTTGTTTTCTTCTTGTTTATTCTCATTGTTTCCTAGAAAAAGAGCAGCGTTATTGGGAAGGACATTAGTTTGTTGCTTAGAAACAAAGTGACTGGATTTGAAGTCTGCATTTCTATAGTATATCCATACTGTGTTTCTCTGCAGAAAGGAGAACTGTGCACATAAAGCCTCCTCGCTCCTCGTTCTGTCTCGTACTGGTTTTTGTATCTTTTATCAAAGCATAAAATCACGGACATATTCCTGTAATAATATCTGGACGCACATCGGCTGGTGGAGCGAGTGTGCGGATGGAGCGCTCTATGACTTTTCTCTTTCAGTTTTTCTTGTCTTAAGAATTAAGCAAAGACCAGTGTTTACGTTTTTAATGATTAAAATGACATTCAATTATACATTAAATTATAAATATTTTTTAAGGAAAAAATACATTTGAATACATGAAAACATTTTAATTATTAAAATGTTTTCATTCAGTCATTCATTTTCTTGTCGGCTTAGTCCCTTTATTAATCCGAGGTCGGCACAGCGGAATGAACCGCTAACTTATCCAGCAAGTTTTTTACGCAGCGCATGCCCTTCCAGCCGCAACCCATCTCTGGGAAGCATCCACACACACATTCACACACTATGGACAATTTATCCTACCCAATTCACCTGTACCGCATGTGTTTGGACTGACCCAAAGGAAACCCACGCGAAAGCAGGGAGAACATGCAAACTCCACAAAGAAACACCAACTGAGCTGAGGTTCGAACCAGCGACCTTCTTGCTGTGAGGCGAACGTGCTACCCACTGCGCCACTGCGTTGCCTTTAAAATATTTTATTCAATCAATTTATTAACTTTATATTTTTAAATTATGTTTTGTAGTATTAGTGTTTAGTGTCAATTCATTTAAATTAGTGTTATATGGTGTCTTGATCTTATCATGAGCTGCGGGTACAATTTTGTTCCTATAGGGAAACAAAATATATAATTGTACCTTTAAAGGTGCCAAAATGGTCCTTTACTGTACAATTTTGTACCCAAATGTGCTATAAAAGGTACAGAAATGCCAGCCTGATCTCACGAGAAAACGTAAGTATTTTACGTTTTGCCAGTTTAGTGGCTAATTCGTACGAATTCGTATGAGTTCAGTCGTACAAAATGGTACGATTTTAAAAAGGAGGCATGACACCCAACCCCACCCCTAAACCCAACCGTCATTGGGGGATGAGCAAATCGTACTAAATTGTACGAATTAGATCGTGCGAATTCATACGAATTAGCCTCTAAATGAAAAAGTTACGAATTGCCGTGAGATTGTGTTGGAAATGCACCTTTCAAACCTAAATCTGGACGTTTGTACCTTTTTAGCCCATTTGGCTACAAAATTTTACCCTAAGGACCAATTTGGGACCTTTAAAGGTACAATTATATATTTTGTTCTCTCTAGTAACAAAATTGTACCCTCACTGTACCCTTTTTCTGACAGTGTACAAACAATTTAGTTAATTTCCAATATAGCACATGTGTTTGGACTGTGGCGATCGTGCTACACACTGCGCCACTGTGATGCCAAAATAAAAATTAAAGGGCCATGAAACCCCCTAGTTTCAGCAGGGTGTTTTCAAACCTCTACTTTGGAAAAAGTCTGAAAAGTGGGCGTGTTCAGCTCTGTTTAGGGGGGAGTGTCAGAGGAACTAAAGTGGGAGGGTGTGGGAGTGTCTATTTGGGCGTGCTGAGTTTCAGAGTCAAAATACACACACAGGAGAAAGTGATGGTGTTTAACCTACATGGAAATCTGTAGTCGAATTATTTGGCAAATTATTAAATGGTGGACTTTAAATGCAGTTTGGCTCTTTCATTCAGGGAATTCATTCATGCCCCTCGCGACAAACGAGATATTTGATTCGAGGAGCTGCTCTAAGTGTGTATTTTTCATGCAATGTTTGATACCGCACGGCGAATAAGAGAAAAAAACCCTCTGCATTTCCCGGAAATTTAGATGCACACGGCAGGTAGCGTCAGAAAGCCGCGTGTGTTATTCCGGTCACAAAATGCGGTGAAAATCCTACACGAGATTAAAGTTTGGTTATGGTGCTAACATGTTTACACACGGTGCAATAGTTAGTTTGATATGAACAAACTGAATAAACAAAGAGCACTGGTCGCTCACTTACCAAATCTGTAGAGACAGGACAATCACCAGCAACTAGAGCCGCGTCTGTATGAAGAGAAGACTACAAGCGAATCCAGATCTCAGTGTTTGCAGATGAGAACAGCTCTCAAGTAAACAATAATCCTCCTTAGAAACGTAAGTTATTGTCGAGCGTCGCGTACACTGTTAATCCACACGTAACTCCAGCTGAGCTCTCACAGAGAGAAAATGAAAACAAAACTTAACGGCAACAAACTATAAAAGCAACACTTCACGCTTGTTTTGCCAACACAACGTGGCGTCTCTGTCGTCTAAACACTGACAGTAATGAATATTAATGAAGTTGCACAATAGAGCGCGCTGATTGGTTTGAACCAAGCCTTACTCATGCATTAATGCAGCACACTGTAAGACGTAATAAGACACACTCTGGCACAGACGTCCAGTCTACACGCTGGAATACACGCTATTATGTCATGACCGTGACGCAGCTTCAAAAATTTGTTTCTAACCGGAAGTACGAATTTGCTTGAAATAACGCAAAAACAACCAATTTACACTTTTTAGTGAAATATAGGTGTCCTGATAGTGTTTTTAGCAGTGTGGGACACATATACGACTGTCAACAGCTCATAAAATGTGTTTTGGTGTTTCGTGACCCTTTAATAAGTAAATAAGGCAAATAAGTAAATAAATGTCGACCAATTAAAATTTTTTTAAATAACAATATTTGTACAAAATAATTACACTATTCATAATTGTTTATTAATTTGCTGCTACTCTCAGATGATCTCCTCACTTCTTCTATCCTCACTTGTAAGTCTCTTTGGGTAAAAGCGTCTACAACAGTAAATGTCAAATATTCATAAATTCATTTTATTACTTTCTCAATAAT
Source organism: Danio rerio (assembly GCF_049306965.1). Classification (NCBI taxonomy): domain Eukaryota; kingdom Metazoa; phylum Chordata; class Actinopteri; order Cypriniformes; family Danionidae; genus Danio; species Danio rerio. Next base: position 60,724,661 of record NC_133181.1, on the reverse strand, counting down.
TCAGTGTTTGAGGTTCAGCTGGAGGTCAGGTGACAACTAAGTAAAACACTGAATTGTTTATCACGGATTAATGCCTATTCTTTTGTTAATAACAGCATGCAGTGTACACCCAGTAGTATGCACAGTTCCCAACACAACATGCCAGATCTCGTGCAAACACTTAAAACAACAATTAAAAACAGTGCAAATGAGCCCTCATCGGACTGCTGCCTGTTTAGAGAAGACGACTCATAGGCTTACTGCTAGATATCTTTTCCCCAGCTCTCAGTGTTTGGGCTGGAGATGAGGAGAGTTTGACATGACAGTCAGATCTGAATGACTGTGGAAGAAGAAGAGAAACGCTCGTTTCAACACCAGACAGACAGAGAGCAGAACATTTCTACTACAGCTAATGAGAAAGGAAGCCAAGCAGCCTACTGTCAGAGCACACACAAGACACACGTATACTTTTAGGGCACACACACATGCTGTATATACATGTAGGACACACACATGTATACATACTAGGTATGTAACGGTATCAGAATTTCACGGTACGGTAATACCTCGGTATGAATGTCACGGTACGGTATTTATTGAATCATTTACAGGAAAAAACAAAACTTATGAAAATACTCCAAAAAAGTGCCAAAAGTGTCAATGACATACAAATTAGCCATCTATCTGTAACATTTGAAACAGGAACTTCAATTTTAATAACAAAATAATATTAAACCATGTAAAAAAAATAAAGTTTCAATTTAGTATTGTTGAAAACTCATCACATTCAACATTTAATCACTCACTCACTTAGATAGAGATGGGTTTAAAGGAAAATTATCATATAAATATAATCTGGTAAAAGCTGGTATCTCTGGGCATTTACAGTGTCCCCTGCAACAGAAAAAAACCCTCTCATTTGGGACTGAGGATTCTGGGACAAGAGAGATATGACTTGGCCCAGGTTGACAGCAGTGGGTAATGTTGTGCATTGTCTTTCCCCCACTTGAGAGGACAAACCATGAGTGAGATAGAGGTCTCATGTCTGCATCAAGACAACACAGCTGATAAGAACTCGCGCGACAACACAGCTGATAAGAACTTGCGCGACAACACCGCTATTCAGTACGCGCGCGACAACACTCCATTTTCGCATTACTGGATCTGTAGCGACAACAGACCGCAAGGGATGATGGTCAAGCATGGGCTGATGGGAATTGTAGTTTTCGCTACCTCCCGTTCGCTTCATTCGCCTGAGCAAATTTTCTCAGAAGACCTATAGTTTTACCGAGTCATGCGACTACGGTAATATCGAAAAAAATTAATATTGCGGTATGACGGTATTTACAATACCGTTACATCCCTAATACATACTATATACTACACCACCTGACTAAAGTCTTGTTGTTGATCCCAGTTTGTAAGAGCAACAAATAATAACTTGACTTCTGGTTGGTCATTTAGAAAAGTGTCAGAAGGTGGATTTTCCTGATGAATCATCTGCTGATCCAGGCCCGGATTGGCTAATCGGGAGCACCGGGAGAATTCCCAGTGGGCCGGTCCGTTTTTTGGCCGTGAGGGCCGGTGTCCCTAGCTGCTTGCACTCTCAGCAGTCGCACTTTTTTCATTTATTTATTTATTTATTTGACCATAGTTTCACTCTTTTTATTCATTATTTTGCCGCGGTGACGCTCTTCTTATTTTCTCGCAGCCTCGTGAGCAAAATGCAGCCTGCAGGTTAACTAACGTTAATGATGATGTAAAGTTAACTATCCTCATTCGACCCCAAACAGCGAATTCGAATGATTAATATTAATGAATAATACACCTGCTCAATGAAAATCAGATGATTCACTACATTAATAAATCTAACATAACTTGATCAGAAATCTAAAAAGGGGAGAAGAAGATTAAGCCATTAATAGAAAGTAATACCGTGTCTTGCAGGTCACAGTCCAAAACTTCTTTTGTTTTTTAATTCTCGATACATTAGTGCTGTAGTGGACCAGTAATAAACACGTTGCATTACTACGCCGTCCGACCCGTGTTCGAATCTCACCTAGAAAATGTATTTATTTATTTTTTTCATTTTTATTGTTAAGACATATAATACTGTTAGGGCTTTTGAACATTTGAATTTCTAAAGCAGCTGTTTTCTTGAAAAAGACGTGATAGGTGTCACTAGAAACTGAATTGGAAATGACCTCATTTTAATATAGACAGTCGTGAACTGGGGTGGGCCGGTCTGGCTTGAAACTCCAGGGCTGAAAATGAGTCCCACTCCGGCCCTGTGCTGATCTGCATCCCAATCATCACCAATACTGCAGAAGACCTGCTGGAACCTGCATGGAGCCAAAATTTTCATAGAAATCAGTTAAGTTTGGTGAAGGAGAAATCATGGTTTGGGGTTACATTCAGTATGGGGGCGTGCGAGAGATCTGCAACATCAACAGCCTGAGGTATCAAGACATTTGTGCTGCCCATTACATTACAAACCACAGGAGAGGGACAATTCTCCAGCAGGATAGCAAAAATAATATATCGACAATATTACAATATTATAAGAAATATTGTGTGTATACATACTTATATATATATAACCAGGGGCTGACTTAACCCATAAGCAAGGTAAGCAGCTGCTTAGGGTCCCAGGGAATTAGGGGCTCCCGACCAATGCCAAGAAGCTTATATTAATCATATAGCTCTTTCATACCTTTTTTATCATACGTTGTAAAATCTGTCTATAAGCGTTAAAATCTTAACGTTGTTAATTTTTTTTTCCAAAACCAGGGGCCCTTATGAATAATGGAACATTCCTTCTATACTGCACATGCGCGAGGTGTGAGCCTGTCTCTGAAAATCCAGGAGACCGGGGGGAGGGGTGTTCGGTGGTGAGGTCTTTGAATAACACTGTTGAGATCCGGGATAGGATGCAGCGGGTTTTGGGAGGCCGCTGCGATCGGGTACTGTACCAAAGATGGCAACCAAGGGGTGTTTATAGACTGTACCAAAGAAGGGGGTGGGTGAAATTACGGGAGTTGTCCGGAAGAAAGAAAAATGGGATGGTGGCAGGAGATTGGTCTGAAATACGGGATTTTCCCATGAAAAACAGGAGTGCTGGAAGGTGTGCCTACCAGCTTAATGATTTGATCTGCTGTAGTCAGTGGCGCAAAAAGGGGGTATGCAGTATATGCGGTGCATAGGGGCACCACACATGGGGGCGCCATTGTGCCAAAACTATTTTTGAAATTATCCATAATAAAAGTTTCAAATAAATATTCAAATTCAAATATATATATATATATATATATATATATATATATATATATATATATATATATATATATATATATATATATATATATATATATATATATATATATTTGTTAAAAATGTTTATTTAGCATTTATTACGCGTATAATATTGCATTTTATTAAATTAAAAAATCATTTAACCCCCCACCCCCATTTTTCATACCATATACATGTTTTTATGAATTTATTATGTATCATATTGATTCATCAGGCCTTTTGGTAACTTCTTAGCTCAAAACTATTTTAATTTTAGCTACAAACAAAGTTATAACATTTCAATTAAATAGAACTTTTGCTTGTTTCTGTTTTTTTTTTTTTTACACTAAACATTTGACAGTCTTTTTTATTTAACTTTTAGCAGTTTCAGTCAATTGCAAAGACAGACCTTACACTTCTCACAGTATGCATGTGAGAAGTAATTGCAATGTTCTTTTGCCCTTTAGGACTCCCATGTCTATCATTTTGTTTTGACAAATGTAGTACAAAAAGTCCAAAAGCAAGGCAAGTCAAGGTGATATAATCATTTAGTGAGGGAAAATTAAATTGAAAAATTTGGGGTGGTATGAGATGCATTTCTTTGCGACTCAACATGCTTAATGTAATTATACCTTTTACTACTTCATACTATTTCAGTTGTGTTCAGAACTGCGAAACTGTATTTTTTGAAGCATATTGATATCTTTATGAAAAAATATCTTTAATTTATTGATGGAAATATTTTCCACATTTTATCACTTGCCTGTTATAAAATTTAGTTGGATTGAAGGGGGGCGCGCAAAAGTTGAAGCCGCATACCCATCAGCAAATGTGCAGTTGCGCCCCTGGCTGTAGTTAGAAATCAGACTGTTATAATCTTCTAAGCTCAAGGGCTTATTCTTATTCATCTTGTGGATAGAAAACATCAACCGTCTTTGGTCTACTCAGTGGCAGGCTAATGGCCGCCGCCAAACTCTCTCAGAAATTGTAAATATTTTAAAATAGGCGGTATTGTTATAAATTAACTGCATAGTTGCAATCTAAACAACTACATTCCCAACTAAAAAGCCTCAAAAGTACATTTTGTTGTGTGACAGCAGTATTATTTGTCAAACTGTAGAGTGTCTCTCTGTTGCTGGCTGTATGTGGGCGGAGTAATACACAGTGAAGGGTGAAGAGGCCTTTGTGTGATGTTACTGGCAATATATTGCACGGCTATCAGCCAATAACATTCAAGAACCAGACAAAACTGTTGTATAAATTATATATATATATATATATGTGTAATTTTTAACATTCAGGTTTTTTTTTTTAAATGCTAGGGTCCCATACCTGGAATTGCTTAGCACCCCCAAATCACTAAGTCCGCCCCTGTATGTAACACAATCCCTCAGTCATAGTTACACACAGCACCCACTGTTCATTCTATTGAAAGCATTAATGTAAATCAGTAATCAGTGTGAATATGTGTGTGTTTATTTTATGAATGAACCTCAGTTCTTCTTTGAGTCTGCAGTTCAGCCTCTGCCGCTCTCTGCACGCGTGTCAGAGATGAAGCGTCTTCAGGGAGGACAGGATTCGCCTTTGCTTACACATTTAACCAGCGCTTGATTTATAAATTGGCGCCCTTATTAGCACTCGTCTGGTGTTATAATGACCCGCGGGCACAGCAGAGAGCCGGGTTTTCATGTTCTGCCCCGCAGGCGAACACGGAGCGGGCCGAGGGCAGAGCCATGAGGTTCCCCGTGTGTTTACGCCTCAGATCAGTCTCCGCCGCTCGGCTAATTAAAGCTGCCATGGCCGCCAGCCTGCCGGGATAATGTTCTATTATTATAGTCATTTGTTTCAATTAACCGCTCTGTGATTTTACAATAGCAACTGTGAACCTGCGTGGAGTGAGCCATCACTCCCAACAAGATGTGTCCAATCAGAGAGAGAGAGAGAGAGAGAGAGAGAGAGAGAGAGAGAGAAATAAAACACACACACACACTAACACACACACACAATCACACTCCTTTAAATGGTTATAAATGAATCATTGTAAATATAATGATTAATATTATTTATTATTATTGGTTTATTTTATAATGTTGATTGTTAAATGTACAGTTTATTCTGATTTATTATCATAATTTTATATATAAATTTAATAATTATAATAATTATGATTATAATAATTAATTAATTCATTTTATTTTCGGCTTTGCCCCTTTATTAATCAGGGGTCACCACAGTGGAATGAACCACCAACTATTTTAGCATATATTTTACACAGCAGACGCCCTGTTCCACTGTAACCCAGTACAGGGAAACACCCATACACATTCATTTACACACTCATACACTACGGTCAGTTTAGTTAATCAATTCCCCTATAGCGCATGTGTTTGGACTGTGGGGGAAACCGTAGCACCTGGAGGAAACTCCACGCCAACACAGGGAGAACATGCAAACTCCACACAGAAATGCCAACTGACCTAGCTGGGACTCAAATCAGTAACGTTCTAGCTGTGAGGCCACAGTGCTGCCTTTATTATTATCAATTGATTATTATTATTTTTATTCTAAAATGTTGATTGTTAAAAATACTGTTTATTATTATTGCTTTATCCTAAATTGTGGATTGTTAGGAAGCGCATCTGCTGCATAAAAGATATGCCAGAGTAATTAGTGGTTCATTTCGCTGTGGCGACTAATCTGAAGGATAGTGAGTGTTGATTGTTAAATATATTGTTAATTGTTTTGTTTTTACTACTATGCTTTTTTTTAAATGTTCTGTTTAATGTAAACATCACACATGCTTGAGTTAAACTTATATAACATATGTTATACAAATGAAGCAAATTTGAATTAGAATTTTTGAATTTGAATTGTTAAGTTAGAATGTGAGCTTGAATTAGAATTAGAATATTTGAACTAGAATTTTTTAATTAGAATTAGAATTTTTGAATTTGAAGCTTTAAATTAGAATTTTTGAATTTAAATTTGTGAATTAGAATTTCTGAATTTTACATTTGAATTAGAATTTGGACTTGAATTAGAATTTTTGAATTAGAATTTTAAATTAGAATGTGAACTTGAATTAGAATTTTTAAATTTGAGTTAGAATTTTTTAATTAGAATTTTTTTTATTTGGATTAGAATTTTTTAATTAGAATTTTTAAATTAGAATTTGAACTTGAATTTGAATTTCCAAATTTAAAATGTTTAATTTTTAAATTAGATTTAAAAAAATTTTATTTAAAAACATTTTTTATTTTTTATTTGAAAATGTAACTTTTTTGAATTAAAAATTTTGAATTTTATTTTGATAGAGATTTCTTTAGATTTTTAAGCCTTCTTTATTTAACAAAACATTTTAATCCCATAAAAACCATCAAATTTATATGTTTTATTGTGTATTTATATATATTGCCAAAGCAATGCAGATTACATAATTAATAAAATCAAAAGTGACTATATAATACATTTTATATCAGCTAAAAGGCCATGCGCTGCGTTAAAAATATGCTGGATAAGTTGGGGGTTCATTCCGCAGTGGCGACCCCTAAAATAAAGACTAAGCCAAAGCAGAATGAATGAATGAATAAATGAATGAATGAATATTATATCATAAAGAGAAAGATACTGTAGAACAGGGATGTTCAAACTCCATCCTGGAGGGCCGGTGTCCTGCAAAGTTTAGTTTCCACTCCAATCAGATACACCTGTGCGAATATAGCCAGCCTCTAATAGTAAACATGAATTAATGGTAATTGTCATAATCAATCTTGATAGAAACCGTCTGCAGGAACACTTTGATTGTTCAACATTCTCCCTTTGTACGTGTCATCACAGGAGGAAAGCCCCACCCACTAGTGACCATCTCTTCATCATTAGCATATAATATTCGTTTTTAAATCTGCCACTATGCTAACACACAGGCATTTGTAGCTCCGCCCTATTTTAAAACGAGCACAATCTCATTTGCATTTAAAGCGACAGTCACTAAAACATCACAATTAGGATCAAAGCCTAAAAGGGTCAGTTTCAGAGAGTTATAAAACAGTATCTCTGTGGTTTTTTGAGCTGAAACTTCAAACACACACACTGGAGACATCAGAGACTTACTTGACATCTTGTAGAAAGAGTCATATAGGTCACATCTTTAATAAATGAAGTGCCTTTTGCAATGTGCATTTTAATGGAATATTGTTTAGCACAATGAGTCTGACACAGATGTTAAAACCGCAGCATGTATTACTTATGATTCATTTGTAGCACTAGATCAATTTAAGTGCATTGTGGGATACAGTACGCAGTGTTCTCATTTTAGTAGGTCATGTGTGCAAAATCATGTACAGTTCACAGTATGCATGCTTCAGATGTGAACGCAGCCGCACTTTTACAGAAACTAATGCAGCTGAATTATTCTGCGCTGAACTGCGGTGACATAAAGCTCCATATATGATAATTCTCTTTCACGTGGTAATTTATGTCACGCAGGTTATACTGATAATGTATGATAATTCATGCAAAATACAGTACAACTTTGCAGATTTTCATGTGTCAGTCATTACCAGACAGATCCAGGAGGACGTGCATGAGATGATCTACTGTATTTATGCGTGTTTGATGAGTTTGAGTTTGTAAGATTCACGGCAAACGTCTCTGTACTTTGGAGGTTTTGTCTCCTCCTCAATGTGAAGCTGATGATTGGATGTTGGTTGTTGTTTGGGTTGTGTTTGGTTGTAATGTACAGCGAGTACAAAAGACTTGACAGAGGAGCCGGAAATGAAGTTTCCTCACAGAGACACACTGTAAATGAACAGAACGTTCTGTGGTTGTGGGTGTGGAACGAGTTTTAAATGCTTTCTGAAAAAAAAAAGCAATTCTTTGTCTGTAATGCTTGCCTTGGTTTCCAGTATTAATGTTCTAGCATCATTCAATAACATAATCTATATATATATATATATATATATATATATATATATATATATATATATATATATATATATATATATATATATATATATATATATACACTGTATGATTAGAAATGTGTTGAAAAAATATTCTCTTCCTTAAACAGAAATTGGGGGAAAAATAAACAGAGGGGCTTATGATTCTGACCTATATATATATAATGTATGTATGTATGTATATATATACAGGTATGTATGTATATATATACAATATATATATATATATATATATATATATATATATATATATATATATATATATATATATATACAATATATATATATATATATATATATATATATATATATATATATATATATATATATATATATATATACACACACACACACACATACACACTATATATATATATATATATATATATATATATATATATATATATATATATATATACACTGTATGTATATATATACACTGTATATATACACTCCCCAATTTCTGTTTAAGGAAGAGAATATTTTTTCAACACATTTCTAATCATAATAGTTTTAATAACTCATCTCTAATAACTGATTTATTGTATCTTTGCCATGATGAAAGTAAATAATGTTAGACTAGATATTTTTCAAGTCACTTCTATACAGCTTAAGGTGACATTTAAAGACTTAACTTGGTTAATTAGGTTAACTAGGCAGGTTAGGGTAATCAGGCAAGTTATTGTGTAATGATGGTTTGTTCTGTATCTGACAATCGAAAATAATATAATATTGATATAATAATATTAATATAATATTGACTTTAAAATGCTTTCCCCAGAAAAAAACAATTATCAGACATACTGTCAAATTTACTTGCTCTGTTAAACATCATTTAAGAGATATTTGAAACAGAAAAAGAAAATTCAAAGGGGGGCTAATAATTCTGACTTTAACTGTATATATCAGGTTTGCTCAACCCTATTGCTTAAGATCTACCTTCCAACAGAGTTCAGCTCCAACCCTGATCAAACACACCTGAACAAATTAATTAGGACCTGTACAGCACTTGATAATTACAAACAGGTGTGTTTAATAAGGGTTGCAACTGAAATCTGCAGGAAGGTAGATCACCAGGAACAGGGTTGAGCACCCCTTGTGTGTATATATATATATATATATATATATATATATATATATATATATATATATATATATATATATATATATATATATATATATATATATATATATATTTATATATATATAAATATATATATATATATATTTTTTTTTCCCAGTGACTTTAAACCACACTGAACTGAGCTAAACTAAACTGAACTTGAACACTAAAAACTGAACTACCCTGATTCAGTTACTATGACCATTTATGTGAAGCTGCTTTGACACAATCTACATTGTAAAAGCGCTATACAAATAAAGCTGAATTGAATTGAATTGATTGGTTGTGGCTGGAAGGGCATCCGCTG